>NC_069503.1:155564653-155814653 GCF_027579735.1 Bombina bombina
CCCCTATAACATATACCTTTTAACCCTTATAAATATTTTTTATGAATATATATGACAACATTTTATCAGATAGTGTTTATATCAGTGTAACATTATATTTTATTGTATTTATGTTATGCTTGGTGCAACTTTTATTTTAGCCCAAACCCTTTACGCCAGGTCTTTAGTTGTGCTAACCCACCGTACATTAAATTTGATTTCGCTCAAGTGCACGTGATTACTTTCTACCTATAATAGGCGAGCAATTTAAGGCACCCGCAATATTTTTATATTGCGTGCGCACTAACACCACTTGTAAATTAGCCCCATGTACGGTTCTGCATGTTCATTACAATAATTAATAAATAAAAAATATCCCAAAATATGTGTGATGTCACTCCATGCTTGCGAGTTTTTGATTATCGGGAACTAGGTCTTTTAAGACTAAACATTTGAAAAAATTTGAAGAAGGTGAAAGCAGTAATTCATGATTATCACAGAGCTGCCACAAATTTAGCTGTTGGATTATTACCCCTGGGAAAGAAAAACTGAAACATTGCTTAGTATATAAAAGCTCGGTAAACCACAGGTGGCACATCTGATCCATGCAGTGGTGTAGTGAGTGCTTCATTCGCGTGCTCTGTAAGCTGCAAATTGACTGACGTACCATAGATAATATCATGGTGGTTATACAGGGTGCTGTGAAGTTCTCTCCCATTCAATACTGCAGCATCCATAAAGCACAATGGTGCCAGATACCCAAATTTTGCAGGGCAGTGACAATTTTCCACATCCAGTGTTCTGTGCAGAGCATGGAGAGTTAAGTCTTTATTCAATGTGTTTGGAGCCACAGAGGATATATTGTTTATTCTATCTATTGCAAACCTAATATTGTATGCAAGTTATATCGAACTTATTTGTTTGCTCTGCATTCTTGACCAAACTATACCACTATATGCACTTGTGATTAATTAAGTTTGTTCTACATGAGTGGTTAGTAGTTACTAATTGATACCAAGGAGGATCTTTGTGGGTTGCAGGTGTATGTTGTTGCCCACTATGGGCAATGGATACTTCAGATACCAAGGCTTTCGGACTACATTAGTGCGGGATTGTCAGAAAAAAATTTTGTGCAACGGAAAAATGTATTTATATTCTGTTATTGATTATATAATAAAGCATATGCTGCATGAATTGGCTAGCCTTTGGTTTTGCTTTTTTATTTAACTATTTTATTGTATCAGTTAATTCATTAAGTTATGCTGATTCTGGATATAATCATGGCTGACACAATATTTCATGTTAACGGGAGAGTAAAGTCAATATTAAAGGGATAGGCCCCTATATATAAAGCATTTTTTTTAAAAAGGGGAGGACCCACAAAGTGCCTGTTAGTGGCGATGTGTCTCTTGTAGGATATAATTAGAAGGACTACGTCAGCTAAACATCACCGACATCGCCACTTGTTGGCACTTTCTGTGGGTATGGGAGTCGTATTCGAAGTGTTCCTACACAGTGCAGAAAGTGCGCTCACTAAAACCAAACACGGTTTCTGTGTCGGAACACTTCAAATAATGCCTGTGTGACTTATCTGGAAAATCTTGCCACTGAAAAGGTAGTGAGACAAACATGGCTGACACCCTACTCGCAACCTGTACTTGGAACATATTGCACTGCTGTTGATGTATCCCAATTAAAGTACAGGTTACTCCCCCTGGAACACCTGGCTAAATACCACAGAACGCCTACACCTACATAATGTCTGCAAACTACCTGACTAATAAAGTATACAAAAAAAAATTTCCTATTATAACTATAGTAGCTATGTCGCTACATTTATTTACAATGTTAAAATGATATGCATTTTCATTTATAATGCATATTATTTTAACTATTGTATATTATTTTATATGCAGTTATTCTGGCTTGTTCATTTTATTATTTTAAACTTAAATATATAATATAAAATATATAATTACGTTTAGAAGAAAGGAAGAGAAGCGCCACATGGTGTAGTACAGACAGGATCAGCCAGCAAGAGATAGAACACCCTGAGCCCTTAGCAGTGGAAACTCACAGAGGAAGCGGGCTATATCACGCCCGTATTGCTATTAGCTGCTGCACCCCTCAATTGGCCACGCACAGTTTCCTCTGTCTGTACCTCCGAACCTGTTGGTGTCAGCTGTCGGTTGGCGCTCCTTGATTGGATACCGCTGGTCATCTGACCCGACTTTGGACGCTCCAGTCGTAGCTGGGAATCATACGGGCGACTCTGAGGGTCCCGTGATGCTCTGCTTGGAACTCCGGTCGTGCCGCTTCCTCTGTGAGTTTCCACTGCTAAGGGCTCAGGGTGTTCTATCTCTTGCTGGCTGATCCTGTCTGTACTACACCATGTGGCGCCTCTCTTCCTTTCTTCTTTTCTAGGTCGACATCGTTGGATCTCCTTTTTCAAGAGTGCGGCCTCTCCAGTTTTTTTCTACCACCTGTTTGCATGAGTGCACCTCCCTGGGACCTTGGCGTCCTTGTTTCTGCACCTGATAATTATGTTTAGTCTAATATAATGAACAAGACAAAATAATTGCATATTACATTATATACAATACATAAAATAATATGCATTATACATGACAATGCATATCATTATAACTGTATATAAATGCAATGTTAAAATAAACTATTAACCCCTTAAATACATGTCTATAACCCAAGTGCAAACCACCTTATTAGTCATAACCTAAAGACCTAACCACCACTTAACCTATTAACTTCTACACTGTCATAACCACTAACGCAATAAGCTCCCTAACCTATTAATCAAACCTATTAACCCCCTACAATGCTACAAACCACCAACCTTTTTTTATTCGCTTATTTGAAATTGGTTTAGAAAATCAGGCAATAGCAATTCAAGGGTACCCCTATATAAGGGGGTACATCACATTCAAAACTCAGTGTGCAGAGACTTACTGCATAAAGAAGACATTGTGGACGGAAGATCAGATGAGAAGAAAAGAATATAAGAGGATGCATCGGGTGGAAGATGGGTGAAGACTTTCCAAGCGGAGGAAGAAGATGGATGAAGATGGACCACCGCCACTGGAATAAAGGAAGGAGATGGACCACCGCCGCTGGGTCAAGGAAGAAGATTGACCACCACTCCTAGGATAGAAGTTGGCGAGCATATTGGAGCCAGATTGTTAGGTGAGTACCTTCTTTGGGGTTTAGTGCTAGGATTTTTTCTGGGATGGGCTTTTTTATTTTTAAGAATAGGGTTTTTTTTCTTTTAAATTTTTTAGTTTACGTTTTTTTCTTTCTTAAAAGAGCTGATTTACTTTATGGCAATGCCCTACCAAATGCCTATTAGGAATGTTTTGGGCAGCAAAAGAACTGTAGGCACTGCACTAATAAGGACAATGCCCAACCAAATGTAATTTTTTTATAGTATAGAGATTTTTTGTTTTGTTTTTTTTTTAGATTTATTTGGGGGTGGGGGTTACTATTATCGTAATATTTTTTTAAATAGAGATTTAACATTTTAGGGCAGTTTAGGGCCCTACAAAATTTCTTCTAATAGTAACTGTTAGTGTTAGTTTAGGGTTTTTTATTTTGGGTTGTGTTTTTTTTTTTTTTTTTTAAAGGGGACCTTAGTTTTAGTATAGGCATAACTAGGGGATTTTTATTTTTGGTAGAACTTATTTTTGTTTCCTGTAATGTTAGTTTTTTTGAGTTTCTGTAAATGTAGTGTTTATTTTTTGGTAACTTAGGGGGTTTTAGCTTAGAGGTGGGGGGTTCTGTGTTAGGTAGTTTAGTGTAATGGTAGTTTGCATTGTGGGGTTTGTAGGGGTTAATAGGTTAGGTAGTGTTGTATTTTATGAACACACCTACATTTAATATCAGACTGTTATTTCCATGGACATTATTGGATATTAAAATGCTAAGCGACATTTGTCTACAACATCAAGGACTTAAAGGGTTAAATGCAGATTAAGAACAGCATTGGTGATTTTGACCTACAGTTACCAGCTTGTTTCAGTTCAGAGGTGACAAGTTTGGGGATAAACCAGTTGGAGATCTGAGCAAACTCTCTATCAAAACAATGCATCAAAAGAAGAAAGGATTCACAAACAAATTTTACAACCCTTACAAACAGTTAACATCTCACAGGTGGTGTCATAAACTACAAGGCTCTGATTAAATCTCTGTTCCTATCACCAATAGCCTAAGGATGTGACATTCTTCCCCCACTCATCTAATAATGTCAGCTTGTCTCTGACTGAGGAATGTACAGCTGAGTGTGGGCTGGGCTGTGTGAAAGAATGAATGACTATATAAGTTAGTTGCCATTATATGTAGGCTAAGCTCTCTTCTCACTCACCTCTTCCCTTCCATCACTCTCTCCCCCTTTCCTTTCCTTCCCCTACATTAGTCAGTAACTTGTTTCTATGTAAATACTTATTTTCTGTATAATAAAAGAAATAATTTAATCAAGCAGCGTCCTGATAATAACTAAAAAGTTAGCAGATTCTACATTTGGCACCCCATACGGGACGTGGATAAATCACTAATTCCACGTTGAACTACAGATGAATTCGCTAAACTGAAGTACTGGAGCTGCAAGAACTCTGTGAATAGAGGCCGAACCGGACCTGTGTGGGAAGTGAACAGATCTACAAGACACTGTGTAGTGAGAAAGCTGCAAGTACCATAAGTATATGTTTCTTTGTGTTTATGTTATGTTCCTGTAGGCTACAGAAAAGTAAATGTATTAATTGTTTCTTGCTGAATTAAGTTTACTAAAATCTGAAAACAAGAGAGTAACCAGACATCTCTAAGGGTAAAGTGTAATAGGCATAGCCCAGTTATACATGCAGCTCAAAAGGAGATCCCTCTAGGTCTATATTTTAGGCTAATAATGCAAAAGGTTTGTTGATGTGTACTTGTGAGTGTGTATATTTGTACTGTGTATAGTGTGTTGTGTGAATCTGGTGTGTGTGTTGTTAGTAAGAATGGAACTGGTTGAGAAATACATTAAGAAATATGCCTCTGTCACATTTATTACTTGTGCAGAAGATCCATTGACACGTCAGTTTTATGATGTAATTAAACAATGTGAAAAGCACAATAATGAACTAAGTAGAAAACTGTTTCAGAAAGATATAGAAAAAAGAGAGCTAAGTAATTTACTAAGTATGTTTCTAAGAATGAAAGAGATTGCTGAACAGAAAGAGTTGGATCAGCCAATCGGGATTAAGGTAGGAAAAATCTGATTGGCTGATTGAATCAGCCAATCAGATTCAAGTTCAATCAGATTGAGCTCACATTCTATTGGCTGATCGGAACAGCCAATACGATTGAACTTGAATCTGATTGGCTGATTGGATCAGCCAATCCTATTGAACTTGAATCTGATTGGCTGATTCAATCAGCCAATCAGATTTTTCCTACCTTAATTCCGATTGGCTGATAGAATCCTATCAGCCAATCGAAATTTGAGGGACGCCATCTTGGATGACGTCATTTAAAGGAACCTTCATTCGGTGTTAGGACGTCGGAAGAAGAGGATGGATCCGCGCCGGCTGCTTCAAGATGGACCCGCTCCGGATGGAAAAAGATAGAATATGCCGCCTGGATTAAGACTTCGGACCCTCTGGAGGACCTCTTCTGGCTGGATAGGATGAAGACTTCGGACCCTCTGGAGGACCTCTTCTGGCCGGATAGGATGAAGACTTTGGACCCTCTTCTGGACGGATCAGATGGTACCCGGCTGGGTGAAGACAAGGTAGGAAGATCTTCAGGGGCTTAGTGTTAGGATTTTTAAGGGGGGTTTGGGTGGGTTAGATTAGGGGTATGTGGGTGGTGGGTTGTAATGTTGGGGGGGTATTGTATGTTTTTTTTTTTACAGGCAAAAGAGCTGATTTCTTTGGGGCATACCCCGCAAAAAGCCCTTTTAAGGGCTGGTAAGGTCATAGAGCTGTTAACTTTTTATTTTAGAATAGGGTAGGGCATTTTTTTATTTTGTGGGCTTTGTTATTTTTTTAGGGGGCTTAGAGTAGGTGTAATTAGTTTAAAATTCTTGTAATATTTTTTTTTTTTGTAATTTACTGTTTGTTTTTTTTGTAATTTAGTTTAGTTGATTTAATTGTAGGTAATTGTAGGTAGTTTAGTTAATTAATTTATTGATAGTGTAGTGTTAGGTTTAATTGTAACTTAGGTTAGGATTTATTTTACAGGTAATTTTGTAATTATTTTAACTAGGTAGCTATTAAATAGTAAATAACTATTTAATAGCTATTGTACCTAGTTAAAATAAATACAAAGTTGCCTGTAAAATAAATATAAATCCTAAAATAGCTACAATGTAATTATTATTTATATTGTAGCTATATTAGGGTTTATTTTACAGGTAAGTATTTAGCTTTAAATAGGATTAATTTTTTTAATAAGAAATAATTTATTTCGTTAGATAAAAATTATATTTAACTTAGGGTTAGGGTTAGGGTTAGACTTAGCTTTAGGGGTTAATACATTTATTAGAGTAGCGGCGAGGTCTGGTCGGCAGATTAGGAGTTAATAAGTGTAGGTAAGGTAGCTGCGACGTTGGGGGGGCAGATTAGGGTTTAATAAATATTATGTAGGTGTCGGCGATGTTAGGGGCAGCAGATTAGGGGTACATAGGGATAATGTAGGTGGCGGCGGTGTGCGGTCGGCAGATTAGGGGTTAAAAAAATGTATTAGAGTGGCGACGATGTGGGGGGCCTCTGTTTAGGGGTACATAGGTAGTTTATGGGTGTTAGTGTACTTTAGAGCACAGTAGTTAAGAGCTTTATAAACCGGCGTTAGTCCATAAAGCTCTTAACTCCTGACTTTTTTCTGAGGCTGGCGTCTTGTCGGTAGAGGTTGTACCGCTCACTTCAGCCAAGACTCTAAATACCGGCATTAGGAAGATCCCATTGAAAAGATAGGATACGCAATCGGCGTAAGGGGATCTGCGGTATGGAAAAGTCGTGGCTGGAAAGTGAGCGTTAGACCCTTTCCTGACTGACTCTAAATACCAGCGGGCGGTAAAAAGCAGCGTTAGGACCCCTTAATGCTGCTTTTGATGGCTAACGCAGAACTCTAAATCTAGGCGTAAGAGTTTTGTAATTGTTTATTTTTATTCACAGGTTGCTATTCATGAATAAAATGTTTATAGTATAAAGAAACGCATTTCCACCTTTTTCTTAAAGACCACATGGTACTTTATGATGAGCTCATCAGTTAAATAAATATAATATAGCCACAATAAATTGTTTGCAAACAATTGATCATAACCAAAGTCATGGTTTCAATGTGCAAAAGTACTGTTATTATCTACTAGTCCTAAAGCCCGTGTACACGGCCATTTTTTGCAGTACAACGGTCCCACCCCTTGCTCTCGCTCTATCCCCCCTCTCTTTTGCTCTCTGTTTTTCCCCTCTCTTTTGCTCTCTCTCCCCTCTCTTTTACTCTCTCTCTCCCCCTCTCTTTTACTCTCTCTCCCCCTCTCTTTTGCTCTCTCTCTTCCCCCTCTCGTTTGATCTCTTTCTCTCTCTCCTCTCGTTTGCTCTCTCTCTCATCTCGTTTGCACTCTCTCTCCCCTCTCTTTTGCTGTCTCTCTCCCTCTCTTTTGCTCTCTCTCCCCCTCTCTTTTGCGCTCTCTCTCCCTCTCTTTTGTGCTCTCTTCCCCTCTCTTTTGTGCTCTCTCCCCCTCTCTTTTGTGCTCTCTCCCCCTCTCTTTTGCACTCTCTCCCCCTCTTTAGAGCTCTCTGTCTCGGCAGTCGGCCCCAGCATCTGACCCTGCCCTTGTCACGCCCCTGCCCATGTCACGCCCGGGCCATGCCAACATCACGCCTGGGCCCCGCCCACGCTGCACCAGCCCGGCCACGCCCACATCAAACCCGCCAGGCCACGCCCACTCCACCACACGCTGTCGCCAGATGCCAGGTCAGTTGGAAGGCCAGGTGTGTTTGTCCTCGCGCGCAGTCTCTACTGCGCATGACAGCTTCGGACAAACATGCTTAGGGCTAGATTTATTAAAGCTGAGGCGCCCCCTGCCCGTGCACAGCCAATCATGCGCAGGCAGGAGCTGTCAATCTCCTCGGTCTGACTAGACCGAGGAGATTGAATTTCGCCACATTAGAGGTGGCGAAGAGGCTAAGGAAGCAGTCTGGTGACCGCTGCTTGATAAATGACGGCGAGCAAGTTCTTGTGAGAACTTGCAGCCATAGGGCGTTAATAAATCTAGCCCTTGGCCTTTTATTATATAGGATGTTCTTTTGTTTGTGTTACTTAATGTCATGAACTAACAATTCTGATTACTTACAGAAGCAACCTATACCATCACCCAAAGAAGCACAAATAATTTTCTGTTGAGAAGACTAGATATTTTAAATTGGATAATTAAATGCAAAACCCAAATTAATTATTTCAGAACACTGTGGCCTAGATTTGGAGTTTGGCGGTAGCCGTGAAAACCAGCGTTAGAGGCTCCTAACGCTGGTTTTAGGCTACCGCCGGTATTTGGAGTCACTCAAAAAAGGGTCTAACGCTCACTTTTCAGTCGCGACTTTTCCATACCGCAGATCCCCTTACGTCATTTGCGTATCCTATCTTTTCAATGGGATCTTTCTAACTCCGGTATTTAGAGTCGTGTCTGAAGTGAGAGTTAGAAATCTAACGACAAAACTAAAGCCGCAGAAAAAAGTCAGTAGTTAAGAGCTTTCTGGGCTAACGCCGGTTCATAAAGCTCTTAACTACTGTACTCTAAAGTACACTAACACCCATAAACTACCTATGTACCCCTAAACCGAGGCCCCCCCCACATCGCCGCCACTCGATTTAAATTTTTTAACCCCTAATCTGCCGACCGCCACCTACGTTATCCTTATGTACCCCTAATCTGCTGCCCTAACATTGCCGACCCCTATATTATATTTATTAACCCCTAACCTGCCCCCCACAACGTCGCAGCCAGCTACCTACAATAATTAACCCCTAATCTGCCGACCGCAAAGAGCCGCCACCTACATTATAGCTATGTACCCCTAATCTGCTGCCCCTAACACTGCCGACCCCTATATTATATTTATTAACCCCTAATCTGCCCCCCTCAACGTCGCCTCCACCTGCCTACACTTATTAACCCCTAATCTGCCGAGTGGACCTGAGCGCTACTATAATAAAGTTATTAACCCCTAATCCGCCTCACTAACCCTATAATAAATAGTATTAACCCCTAATCTGCCCTCCCTAACATCGCCGACACCTAACTTCAATTATTAACCCCTAATCTGCCGACTGGAGCTCACCGCTATTCTAATAAATGTATTAACCCCTAAAGCTAAGTCTAACCCTAACACTAACACCCCCCTAAATTAAATATAATTTTAATCTAACAAAATTAATTAACTCTTATTAAATAAATTATTCCTATTTAAAGCTAAATACTTATCTGTAAAATAAACCCTAATATAGCTACAATATAAATTATATTTATATTATAGCTATTTTAGGATTAATATTTATTTTACAGGTAACTTTGTATTTATTTTAACCAGGTACAATAGCTATTAAATAGTTAAGAACTATTTAATAGCTAAAATAGTTAAAATAATTACAAATTTACCTGTAAAAGAAATCCTAACCTATGTTACAATTAAACCTAATACTACACTATCAATAAATTAATTAAATAAAATACCTACAATTACCTACAATTAAACCTAACACTACACTATCAATAAATTAATTAAATACAATACCTACAAATAACTACAATGAAATAAACTAACTAAAGTACAAAAAATAAAAAAGAACTAAGTTACAAAAAATAAAAAAATATTTACAAACATGACAAAAATATTACAACAATTTTAAACTAATTACACCTACTCTAAGCCCCCTAATAAAATAACAAAGCCCCCCAAAATAAAAAAATGCCCTACCCTATTCTAGATTACTAAAGTTTAAAGCTCTTTTACCTTACCAGCCCTGAACAGGGCCCTTTGCGGGGCATGCCCCAAAAAGTCAGCTCTTTTGCCTGTAAAAAAAAACATACAATACCCCCCCCCAACATTACAACCCACCAACCACATACCCCTAATCTAACCCAAACCCCCCTTAAATAAACCTAATACTAAGCCCCTGAAGATCTCCCTACCTTGAGTCGTCTTCACCCAGCCGAGCCAAATTCTTCATCCAAGCGGAGCAAGAAGAGGTCCTCCATCCGGTAGAAGTCTGCATCCAAGCGGGGCAGAAGAGGTCTTCCATCCGATTGAAGTCTTCATCCAAGCGGGATCTTCTATCGTCATCCATCCGGAGCGGAGCAGCAGGTTCCTGAAGACCTCCAACGCGGAACATCCATCCTGGCCGACGACTGAACGACGAATGACGGTTCCTTTAAATGACGTCATCCAAGATGGCGTCCCTCGAATTCCGATTGGCTGATAGGATTCTATCAGCCAATCGGAATTAAGGTAGGAATATTCTGATTGGCTGATGGAATCAGCCAATCAGAATCAAGTTCAATCCGATTGGCTGATCCAATAAGCCAATCAGATTGAACTTGATTCTGATTGGCTGATTCCATCAGCCAATCAGAATATTCCTACCTTAATTCCGATTGGCTGATAGAATCCTATCAGCCAATCGGAATTCGAGGGACGCCATCTTGGATGATGTCCCTTAAAGGAACCGTCATTCTTCAGTTGGACGTCGCCGGATGAAGATGGGTCCGCGGTGGAGGTCTTCAGGATGGAGCCGGTCCTCATCGGATGAAGATAGAAGATGCCGCTTGGAAGATGATGGTTGCCGGTCCGGATCTACTCTTCTTCCCGGATAGGATGAAGACTTTGAAGCCTCTTCTGGACCTCTTCAGCCACCGGATGATGGATCGCCAGCCCCCGCTTGGGTTGGATGAAGATTTTGGAGCCAGGACCGATCGGTGAACCTGGTATGGTGAACACAAGGTAGGATGATCTTCAGGGGCTTAGTGTTAGGTTTATTTAAGGGGGGTTTGGGTTAGATTAGGGGTATGTGGGTGGTGGGTTGGGGGGTATTGTATGTTTTTTTTTACAGGCAAAAGAGCTGAACTTCTTGGGGCATGCCCCGCAAAGGGCCCTGTTCAGGGCTGGTAAGGTAAAAGAGCTTTGAACTTTAGTAATTTAGAATAGGGTAGGGCATTTTTTATTTTGGGGGGCTTTGTTATTTTATTAGGGGGCTTAGAGTAGGTGTAATTAGTTTAAAATTGTTGTAATATTTTTCTCATGTTTGTAAATATTTTTTTATTTTTTGTAACTTAGTTCTTTTTTATTTTTTGTACTTTAGTTAGTTTATTTCATTGTAGTTATTTGTAGATATGGTATTTAATTAATGTATTGATAGTGTAGTGTTAGGTTTAATTGTAGGTAATTGTAGGTATTTTATTTAATTAATTTAATGATAGTATAGTGTTAGGTTTAATTGTAACTTAGGTTAGGATTTATTTTACAGGTAATTTTGTAATTATTTTAACTATTTTAGCTATTAAATAGTTCTTAACTATTTAATAGCTATTGTACCTGGTTAAAATAAATACAAAGTTACCTGTAAAATAAATATTAATCCTAAAATAGCTATAATATAAATATAATTTATATTGTAGCTATATTAGGATTTATTTTACAGGTAAGTATTTAGCTTTAAATAGGAATAATTTATTTAATAAGAGTTAATTAATTTCGTTAGATTTAAATTATATTTAAGTTAGGGGGGTGTTAGTGTTAGGGTTAGACTTAGCTTTAGGGGTTAATACATTTATTAGAATAGCGGTGAGCTCCAGTCGGCAGATTAGAGGTTAATAATTGAAGTTAGGTGTCGGCGATGTTAGGGAGGGCAGATTAGGGGTTAATACTATTTATTATAGGGTTAGTGAGGCGGATTAGGGGTTAATAACTTTATTATAGTAGCGCTCAGGTCCGCTCGGCAGATTAGGGGTTAATAAGTGTAGGCAGGTGGAGGTGACGTTGAGGGGGGCAGATTAGGGGTTAATAAATATAATATAGGGGTCGGCGGTGTTAGGGGCAGCAGATAAGGGGTACATAGGGATAATGTAAGTAGCGGCGGTTTACGGAGCGGCAGATTAGGGGTTAATAATAATATGCAGGGGTCAGCAATAGCGGGGGCGGAAGAATAGGGGTTAATAAGTGTAGGGTTAGGGGTGTTTAGACTCGGGGTACATGTTAGAGTGTTAGGTGCAGACGTAGGAAGTGTTTCCCCATAGGAAACAATGGTGCTGCGTTAGGAGCTGAACGCGGCTTTTTTGCAGGTGTTAGGTTTTTTTTTCAGCTCAAACAGCCCCATTGTTTCCTATGGGGGAATCGTGCACGAGCACGTTTTTGAGGCTGGGCACATCCGTAAGCAACTCTGGTATCGAGAGTTGCAGTTGCGTTAAATATGCTCTACGCTCCTTTTTTGGAGCCTAACGCAGCCTTTCTGTGGACTCTCAATACCAGAGTTATTTTTATGGTGCGGCCAGAAAAAAGCCAGCGTTAGCTACGCGGGTCCTTACCGACAAAACTCTAAATCTAGCCGTGTTATATTTAAAGAGAGCAGCAATGTGTTTTGTGTGACGTACTGTTTTTATGTTGTGTTTGTTCTGTGTCTTCCCTGTGTTATATGTGTAAAAAAAATTTTTTTTGTAATATGGTTCCTTTTCTATCAAGGAACCAAACGGGGGATCCCTTCACTACCCTTTTTGTATTTTTAAGGACATTTTTATTTACTAACATTTTTTTTTTTTTGCATTTTTAAGCACATTTTTATTTTTTATCTCTTTTTCTGCCTTTTTATCACAATAGGTAGCATTTTTTTTAAATGCTTCCGTATTAGTTTTTTTTTTTTTTTTTAAATCTGTTTTGCCACACTGTTTTTCAGTAATTTTTTTCATAAGTCAGTTATGTTTAAAGAGTATAGCATTGTCTACTTATAGGCCTCTAAATGCTGACCAGTAGATCATAAGACTGTGTGCATGCCTTAAAGCAGATAATGATACTATGATTTAATGTTAACGAAAGTAATATACATGTTTTGATTATGACCTCAGATAGCAGGCGTCCTATATTAATAAATGATATATTAATTATATCTGTCACAAATGTATAACATTCAAATCTCACAATATGCCAGAAAATAATTTGCAAAGTTTGAGCACTACTCCTAGTAGTAGTCATAAAGATTGTGTGTGATATGTAACAATTCATTTGTATCATATGTATAATTATTCTGAATATGCTGATGATTTTATATACATCTCAGATTATTGTTAATTCTAACCGGGTAAAATATACTGTATATTGTATTTGTTAAACATATTTAATCATTTTATTCATAATGTGATTGATAGAATGTGCTACACATTGTAAGCGAATTGTATTTTAATATTTAGTTCATATTTAGAGTATGGATGTGAATAAATGGTTTTATTTCAGGTTGCCCCATTCACAGAAGAAACTATAAAGTGAGCAGTACAATGTTATGATCATAAGTGATTTAATGATCAAAGAGGGGAATGTTGTATTTTATGAACACACCTAAATTTAAAATCAGACTGTTATTTCCATGGACATTATTGGATATTGAAATGCTAAGCGACATTTGTCTACAACATCAAGGATTTAAAGGGTTAAATGCAGATTAAGAACAGCATTGTTGATTCTGGCCTACAGTTACCAGCTTGTTTCAGTTCAGAGGTGACACGACAAGTTTGGGGAAAAAACAGTTGGAGATCTGAGCAAACTCTCTATCAAAACAATGGCTCAAAAGAAGAAAGGATTCACAAACAAATTTTACAACCCTTACAATCAGTTAGCATCTCACAGGTGGTGTCATAAACTACAAGGCTCTGATTAAATCTCTGTTCCTATCACCAATAGCCTAAGGAAGTGACGTTCTACCCCCACTCATCTAATAATGCCATCTTGTCTCTGACTGAGGAATGTACAGCTGAGTGTGGGCTGGGCTGTGTGAAAGAATGAATGACTATGTAAGTTAGTTGCCATTATATGTAGGCTAAGCTCTCTTCTCACTCACCTCTTCCCTTCCATATCTCTCTCCTTTCCCTTTCCTTCCCTTACATTAGTCAGTAGCTTGTTTCTATGTAAATACTTATTTTCTGTATAATAAAAGAAATATTTTCATCAAGCAGCGTCCTGATTTCCTACGATAAAGATAATATTAGTGAGGAAACAGTAACTAAAAAGTTTGCAGATTCTACAGGGGGTATTGGTATTATAGTGGTTGAGAAGTGTAGGGGGGTTTGCAGTGAGCAATTGGTGGTATAGGTGTTAATAGGTTAGGAAGTTTATTGTGGTGGGTTATTGGTGGTATAGGGGTTAATAGGTAGGAAGTTTATTGTGGTGGGCTAGTGGTAGTATAGGGGTAAAAGGTTAGGACATTTATGGTGGTTAGCTATTGGAGGTTTAGAGGTAAAGTATTGTAGAGTTTGCGGTGATGGGTTATGTCGGTTTATGGGTACATATAGTTATTAGACTCGGTACTATATATTTAAAAGGGATCCTTTAGTTTACATCACCAATGTTAATGCAGATTCTGCTTGGAATATTTTGTCAGCATTGCCACACATTGCGATATATAGTAAAACACCCCTCTGCAAAGCTGCCTTTGTAGAGAAATATCAGTACTTTTGAATATTTCACCAGCATTCTCGACATCGCATCGGATCCTTTTTGAATAATATCGCTGGTTTTTAGCACTTTTTATCATCAGAGTATCCAATTCAGACAGAGCATACAATTTAAAAAAAGTTTCCAATTTACTTATTTGATCAAATTTGCTTAGTTCTCATTATTATTATTATCGGTTATTTGTAGAGCGCCAACAGATTTTGCAGCGCTAATCATGATATTCTTTGTTGAAAGGATAATTAGGTAGGCGTTTGCAGCACTACATGGCAGGAAATAGTGCTGCCACTAGTGCTCTTGTAAATAACATTCTTGCAAAGCTGCTGCTATATAGTGCTCCAGAAATGGTCAGGCTCCTAAGTTTTTGTACCTGCTTTTCAACTAAAGATATCAGGAGAACAAAGAAAATCTGATAATAGAAGTAAATTACAAAGTTGATTAAAATTGAATGTTCTATCTGAATCATGATATAATTTTTTGGGGTTTTATATTCCTTTAACCCTTTTGAGTGCTAAGCACTTTCCCACTTTGAGTGCTAAGCACTTTTTTTTACTTTTTTCTTTTCTTTTCAGATCCCCAAGACTTATACCGTTGGAAAGGTTAGGCAATTACCTTTCCAACGGTGGGTCTTGGGAGTCTGTAGCTGCTTAGATGTCTGAGATACAGGCTTCTAAGAAGCATGCCCCCTTTTCCTATATTGTCCATTGTCTTTTTTAAATAAAGTTGCGCGGTGACGTCATCACGTGATTACGCGTGACGTCACCACGCAAAACGGGAAGCCCCATAGATGCCTGTCATGCTACAGGCATAATCCCTGGGGTAGGAGCGGGTGGAAGCCCCCGGATCTCCCTCAAGGTGGGAGAGTGCTAGCGATGGCTCTGAGCCGTCGTTAGCACCTGAGTGAGAAACTCTGCAACGGCTCAGAGCCGTCGTTAGCAATCAAGGGGTTAAACATCCAAGATTCAGACAGAGCATTATTATGGAATTAACTTAATTCTATTGGTATCCTTTGTTGAAAACCTTACCTAGGTAGAATCAGGAACAGCAATGTACTAATGGGAGCTGCCTCCTGATTGTTGGCTGAACATCTAGGCCTCTTGATATTGGCTCATCAATGTGTTTTTTCTTTACTTGAATCATTTTTATTGCATTAACAAAATACAATTACACAGAAAAATTGTATTGTCAACAATGGGTTACAAAAGAAAACAGTCCGTATAGCATAACAAAAGGGAAGATTTGCACATATTAAAGTCCAGCTCATGATAAGTAGCAGAATATATGAGCAACTTTTATGTATAAGAAGTTTAAAAAAGTTGAAGTAAAAAAAAATATTAAACTGGAATAAACAGACACTGAGTTAGAGAAAGTCCCCTTTTCCACACAAATATATAAGGAGTAACATTGGAGGCTCCTCTATAGGAGCACAGGCGCACGTGAACCCTCTGAGACAGAGGGGAAAAAACCTTTTTGGCTGAATAAATATATTTTTTCCAATAGCTCCCTATCGGAAAAATTATATTTAATCAGCTAAAAAAAAATATGCTGTTTTTACTTCGCGATAGATAGAAGTATAGGCTTCAAGCTCTTTGCACTTATTTCTAAGTGTCGGCAGTGCCCCCTCCCAACTTAGCCCCATACCTTGTTAATCGCACAGTTCTGACTGTGCAAGTGAGAGCCATGTGAGTGTAAAGTGAAGATGGCATGCGGGAGGAGGAGCCTGACTGGCGTGAGCACACAAGACTTTTGAAAATGAATGATGTTCCCTCTAATGAGCGCTTCTGCACATTGATTTGATTGACACCACGCACTTCTTAATTATTCCCATGCACCAAGGGGCATTGCTCAGCCTGGAGCCCTCAGCCGCGCAAAAAATCTCAGTGCGCAGTTGAGATAGCACCTCACATATGGAGTCTGTTGTGGCTTGGAGAAATCGAGGTGGAAGGAGCCTCTAAATTATAAGTTTATCTTTGTATTTTTAATTTCTTTGGGGCATGTTTGGGGTCTGCCTGGCACCGTATTACATTACAGACAGTACTGAATCTGATTACTTATCAGCGGGTTTAATATGTTATAAGTTCTCTGCTCGCCAGAGCCCGCTGATAAGTAATCAGATTCAATACTACTGTCTGTAATGCAATTACAGTACTGAATCCGACAAATAAATAGTTTCCACTACTTTTAGCCCTGCTGCCGGCTAGCACTGCACCATTCCGGCCAGAGAGTTAACAAGGTGTTAAAAAGTATATGTCTTGGGCTGCAGACAGTCTCATTTTATTATTGCTTAATGTAATAAAATGAGACTGCAGCCCAAGACAAATATGTTTCAACATCTTGTTAACTCTGTAACTTAGACACCACAGACCACAACAACTTAATAACTGCGTTAGGCTCCGCTAAAGCAGAGGCGTGCACTTAGCAACTGCCGTGTCTAACAACAACAGTAGTTTAAATAACGCTCCTCCTAGGCTGCTACACAAGCTCTAATTCAAATGTAAATTGTATGATGATCACATTGCTAAGTAACACCACCGATACTCAGTGTACACTCAGGGGCAGGGTAAAAGCAGACACAATAGCAAACCCCTAGAAACCCATCTTTATATGCATAAACTATAAACAGTACACTAAACTAGATTATTAACAGCGCCCACAGGTCTGATTATACCAGTGAAGGGGAAGTAATGATACAGTTATCATATCACACAAACAGGGACTGATTGTTTTATAGTGTTACTGAGTGAGATAGCAATTTAATTCAGATTTTTTTTGCTCATAAATCTAATTCCTTTACTCTTTACTCTTTACTTTTTTGTTGTTGTTTTTTTTAATATGATATCCATAGTTAAATTTAATATCAGTATTATGCTATATTAACCCTCTTAGGAAGAGACAGTTCTATTCTGCAGCTTAGGGGTCGATCCGATAAAAATCGTCGCCCGCAAAAGCTGGCGACGCCAATATTTGTGCGGGTTTGGTATCCTATATACGGCGTAACCTAGAAGTTATGCGCGTATATTTCTGCCGTCGCCCGTAGTTTTTTGGGCCATAGACAGGTATACCAAACCCGTGCAGTTTGGTATCCAATATACAGCGTAAGGACTTACGTGGCGAAAATGGAGAAATCTTACTCCATTTGCACCTCGCCACAAAAAGCAGCCGTAAGAAGCCTTACGCTGACTATTGGAGCCCCGTAACTCCCTAAACTGGCTGCTAAAATAAACCTAACACCTAACAAATGCGCAATGTCTATCTCCCTGTCAACCGCGATCTGCTAAATAAAACCTAACACATAACGCATGCGCAATGTCTATCTCCCTGTCAACTGCGATCCCCCGCCGCAATCCCTAATAAAGTATTTAACCCCTAAACCGCCGCCATCTATATAAACTAACCCCCTACTATGAGCCCCTAAAACCGCCACCATCTAACTGATCTATCCCCTAATGTGAACCCCTTACACCGCTGCCATCTATATTAAAATTATTAACCCCTAATTTAATCTACCTACCCCGCCGCCAGCTATATTATCTATATTAACCCTAAGTATATTATAGTTAATATAGTTATTACATTATATATATTAACTATATTAACCCTAATTATATTAGGGTTAATATAGTTAATATAGTTACTATAGTATTTATATAAACTATATTAACTCTATCTAACCCTAACACCCCTAACTAAATTCTTATTAAATAAATCTAATTCATATTATAAACTAAAATATTCCTATTTAAATCTAAATACTTACCTATAAAATAAACCCTAAGATAGCTACAATATAATTAATAATTACATTATAGCTATGTTAGGGTTTATATTTATCTTACAGGTAAATTGTTAATTATTTTAACTAGGTATAATAGCTATTAAATAGTTATTAACTATTTAATAGCTACCTAGTTAAAATAATTACCCAATTACCTGTAAAATAAATCCTAACCTAAGTTACAAATACACCTACACTATCAATAAATTAAATAAACTACAAATATCTATCTAAAAATACAATTAAATAAACTAAACTAAATTACAAAAAAAACAAACACTAAATTACAAAAAATAAAAAAAAGATTACAAGATTTTTAAGCTAATCACACCTATTCTAAGCCCCCTAATAAAATAATAAAGCCCCCCAAAATAAAAAAATTCCCTACCCTATTCTAAATTAAAAAAAGTTCAAAGCTCTTTTACCTTACCAGCCCTTAAAAGGGCCTTTTGTGGGGGCATGCCCCACAAAATCAGCCAATCGGATTGAATTTGAATCTGATTGGCTGATTCAATCAGCCAATCAGATTTTTCTACCTTAATTCCGATTGGCTGATAGAATCCTATCAGCCAATCGGAATTCGACGGACGCCATCTTGGATGACGTCATTTAAAGGAACCTCATTCGTTGGGAACTCGTCGTGCCGGATGGATGCTCCGCGGCGGAGGAGCGTAGAAAGAAGATTGAAGATGCCGATTTGCTTGAAGACATCGCCGATGGAAGAAGACTCTCTGCCGCTTGCTTCAAGACATCGCCCGGATGGAAGAAGACTTCACTGCCGCTTGCTGGAAGACATCGTCCGGATCGGATGAGGAGTTCGGCCCGGCTGGGTGAATACAAGGTAGGGAGATCTTCAGGGGGGTAGTGTTAGGTTTATTTAAGGGGGGTTTGGGTTAGATTAGGGGTGTATTGTGTTTTTTTTTGCAGGCAAAAGAGCAGTTTTCTTTGGGGCATGCCCCCACAAAAGGCCCTTTTAAGGGCTGTTAAGGTAAAAGAGCTTTGAACTTTTTTTAATTTAGAATAGGGTAGGGAATTTTTTTATTTTGGGGGGCTTTATTATTTTATTAGGGGGCTTAGTATAGGTGTAATTAGCTTAAAAATCTTGTAATCTTTTTTTATTTTTTGTAATTTAGTGGGGTTTTTTTTTTGTAATTTAGTTTAGTTTATTTAATTGTATTTTTAGATAGATATTTGTAGTTTATTTAATTTATTGATAGTGTTAGGTGTATTTGTAACTTAGGTTAGGATTTATTTTACAGGTAATTGGGTAATTATTTTAACTAGGTAGCTATTAAATAGTTAATAACTATTTAATAGCTATTATAACTAGTTAAAATAATTAACAATTTACCTGTAAAATAAATATAAACCCTAACATAGCTATAATGTAATTATTAATTATATTGTAGCTATCTTAGGATTTATTTTATAGGCAAGTATTTAGACTTAAATAGGAATATTTTAATTAATAATATTAATATTAGATTTATTTTAATAAGAGTTTAGTTAGGGATATTAGAGTTAGATAGGGTTATTATACTTTATATATATATATATATAATACAATAACGATATTAACTATATTAACCCTAATATAATTAGGGTTAATATAGTTAATATATATAATATAATAACTATATTAACTATATTAACCCTAATATAATTAGGGTTAATATAGTTAATATAGCTGGCGGCGGTGTAGGGGGATTAGATTAGGGGTTAATACATTTATTATAGGTGGCCGCGGTGTAGGGGGATGTAGATTGTAGGCAAAAGAGCAGTTTACTTTGTGACTAAGCCCCGCCAAAAGCCCTTTTAAGGGCTGGCAAAAGAGCTGAATTCTTTGGGGCATGCACCGCAAAAAGCCCTTTTAAGGGCTGGCAAAAGAGCTGTTACTTTGGGGCAATGCCACGCAAAAAGCCCTTTTCAGGGCTATTTGTAGGGTTAGACTAAGGTTTAGTGGTAGGGATAGTTTAGTATTTCAGGGGTTAAATAATTTAATATAGCTGGCGGCGGTATAGGGGGATTAGATTAGGGGTTAATAATTTTACAATAGATAGCGGCGGGGTAGGGGCTCACTTTAGGGGGTAGGTAAGGTAGATGGCGGTGGTGTTAGGGGCTCACTTTAGGGGGGTTATAGATTTAATATAGCTGGCGGCGGTTTAGGGGTTAATAATTGTATTAGGTTGCGGCGGGCTCCGGGAGCGGCGGTTTAGGGGTTAATACATATTTTATTGTTAGGATAGTGAGGGGGGATAGCGGATAGAGGGTTAGACGTGTCGGGCTATGTTAGGGAGGCGTGTTAGACAGTGCGGGTGATTTAGACTTTAGTCAGGTTTTGTAGGCGCCGGCAGTTTCTAACGTGCCTTAAGTCACTGGCGACGCCAGAAATTTGTACTTGCGCAGATTTCTGGACATCGCTGGTTTATCAGACTTACGGCACTTTAGCATCTGACGGCGCAGTATATGGGATAGCTCGAGTTGCGAGCTGAAACTGCAGGCGACGCGGGTTCCCTCGCTTGCGCCGCAAACTACGATCTATATCGGATCGCGCCCTTGATCGGCAAATATGATTGACAGTTTGACACTGATGTCACTGAGCCAATAAGTGAGGCTGAGCATCTCAGTGGATCGCTATTGTCCCTTTAAACCTCCATGTATTTAGCATATTACACCAATGATTTTGTTGGTTGGTAGAGATGGATGAAATAGATTCCAAAGCAATGCTTTACAACCTTTTTTGTCAATAAATAGGTTAATTAACACTTAAACATCAGTGTAACAAAGAAGTGCAGTCATGCAATGGGCATCATGTTTGTGGAGCCCATTTTAAAAATGAAATATATCTGTACATTATAATGAAACCCTGACAATCCTCTTTACATGTCACATCTAGAGTTCTTCACATGACCCTTTTGTGTGTGAGGGTGAGTGTGTGTGTGCTTGAGTGTGTGTTTGCTTGAGAGTGTGAGTGTGTGTGTGCTTGAGAGTGCGAGGGTGTGTGTGTGCTTGAAAGTGTGTGTGTGTGTGCTTGAGAGTGTGTGTGTGTGTGTGTGCTTGAGTGTGTGTGTGTGTGTTAGTGTGTGCTTGAAAGTGTGTGTGTGCTTGAGAGTGTGTGTGTGTGCTTGAGAATATGTGTGTGTGTGCTTGAGAGTTTGTGTGTGTTCTTGAGAGTGTGTGTGTGCTTGAGAGTGTTTGTGTGTGTGTGCTTGAGAGTGTGTGTGTGTTCTTGAGAGGGTGTGTGTGCTTGAGAGTGTTTGTGTGTGTGTGCTTGAGAGTGTGTGTTTGAGAGAGAGAGTGTGTGTGTGTGTGCTTTAGAGAGTGTGTGTGTGTGTGCTTGAGAGTGTGTGTGTGTTTGAGAGTGTGTGTTTGAGAGTGTGTGTGTGTGTGTGTGAGTGTGCTTGAGAGTGTGTGTGTGTGTGTGTGCTTGAGAGAGAGAGAGTGTGTGTGTGTGTGTGTGTGAGTGTGTGCTTGATTGCTAGGTGGTATTTAACCCCAGTTCATGTATTGTGAACTCCCATTTGAACATGTAAACATGAATGCTTTACAACCTTTTTTGTCAATGAATAGGTTAATTAACACTTAAACATCAGTGTAACAAAGAAGTGCAGTCATGCAGTGAGCATCATGTTTGTTGAGCCCATTTTAAAAATAAAATATATCTGCACTGAGCACATTATAATGAAACCCTGACAACCCTCTTTACATGTCACATCCAGAGTCCTTCACATGACCCTTTTCTACACTGTGTGGCTGTGTGTGTTTAAGAGTTTGCTTGAGAATGTGAGAGTGCGTGTGCTTGAGAGTGTGAGGGTGTGTGTGCTTGAGAGTGTGAGGGTGTGTGTGCTTGAGAGTGTGAGGGTGTGTGTGTGAGCGCTTGAGTGTGTGTGTGTGCTTGAGAGTGTGAGGGTGTGTGTGCTTGAGAGTGTGAGGGTGTGTGTGCTTGAGAATGTGAGGGTGTGTGTGCTTGAGAGTGTGAGGGTGTGTGTGCTTGAGAGTGTGAGGGTGTGTGTGCTTGAGAGTGTGAGGGTGTGTGTGTGAGCGCTTGAGTGTGTGTGTGCTTGAGAGTGTAAGGGTGTGTGTGCTTGAGAGTGTGTGTGTGCTTGAAAGTGTGTGTGTGTGCTTGAGAGTGTGTGTGTGTGCTTGAGAGTGTTTGTGTGTGTGTGTGTGCTTGAGAGTGTGTTTAAGAGAGAGAGTGTGTGTGTGCTTTAGAATGTGTGTGTATTTGTGTACTTGAGAGTGTGTATGTTTGAGAGTGTGTGTGTTTGAGAGTGTGTGTGTTTGAATGTGTGTGTGTGTGCTTGAGAGAGAGTGTTTGTGTGTGTGTGTGTATGTGCTTGATTGCTAGGTGGTATTTAACCCCAGTTAATGTATCGTGAACTCCCATTTGAACATATAAACATGAATGCTTTACAACCTTTTTTGTTAATGAATAGGTTAATTAACACTTAAACATCAGTGTAACAAAGAAGTGCAGTGGGCATCATGTTTGTTGAGCCCATTTTAAAAATAAAATATATCTGCACTGAGTACATTATAATGAAACCCTGACAACCCTCTTTACATGTCACATCCAGAGTTCTTCACATGACCCTTTTCTACACTGTGTGGCTGTGTGTGTTTAAGAGTTTGCTTGAGAATGTAAGGGTGTGTGTGCTTGAGAGTGTGAGGGTGTGTGTGCTTGAGAGTGTGAGGGTGTGTGTGCTTGAGAGTGTGAGGGTGTGTGTGCTTGAGAGTGTGAGGGTGTGTGTGTGAGCGCTTGAGTGTGTGTGTGCTTGAGAGTGTGAGGGTGTGTGTGCTTGAGAGTGTGTGTGTGCTTGAGAGTGTGTGTTTGCTTGAAAGTGTGTGTGTGTGTGCTTGAGAGTGTGAGGTTGTGTGTGTGTGTGTGTGCTTGAGAGTGTGAGGGTGTGTGTGTGTGTACTTGAGAGTGTGAGGGTGTGTGTGCTTGAGAGTGTGTGTGTGCTTGAAAGTGTGTGTGTGTGTGCTTGAAAGTGTGTGTGTCTGTGTGTGCTTGAGAGTGTGTGTGTGCTTGAGAGTGTTTGTGTGTGTGTGTGTGCTTGAGAGTGTGTGTTTAAGAGAGAGAGTGTGTGTGTGCTTTAGAATGTGTGTGTATGTGTGTGCTTGAGAGTGTGTGTGTGCTTGAGAGTTTGTGTGTGTGTGCTTGAGAGTGTGTGTTTAAGAGAGAGAGTGTGTGTGTGTGCTTTAGAGTGTGTGTATGTGTGTGCTTGAGAGTGTGTGTGTTTGAGAGTGTGTGTGTTTGAGTGTGTGTGTGCTTGAGAGTTTGTGTGTGTTTGCTTGAGAGAGTGTGTGTGTTTGAGTGTGTGTGTGTGTGTGTGCTTGAGAGTGTGTGTGTGTGCTTGAGAGATTGTGTGTGTGCTTGATTGCTAGGTGGTATTTAACCCCAGTTAATGTATCGTGAACTCCCATTTGAACATATAAACATGAATACTTTACAACCTTTTTTGTTAATGAATAGGTTAATTAACACTTAAACATCAGTGTAACAAAGAAGTGCAGTCATGCAGTGGGCATCATGTTTGTTGAGCCCATTTTAAAAATAAAATATATCTGCACTGAGTACATTATAATGAAACCCTGACAACCCTCTTTACATGTCACATCCAGAGTTCTTCACATGACCCTTTTCTACACTGTGTGGCTGTGTGTGTTTAAGAGTTTGCTTGAGAATGTAAGGGTGTGTGTGCTTGAGAGTGTGAGGGTGTGTGTGCTTGAGAGTGTGAGGGTGTGTGTGCTTGAGAGTGTGAGGGTGTGTGTGCTTGAGAGTGTGAGGGTGTGTGTGTGAGCGCTTGAGTGTGTGTGTGCTTGAGAGTGTGTGTGTGCTTGAGAGTGTGTGTTTGCTTGAAAGTGTGTGTGTGTGTGCTTGAGAGTGTGAGGGTGTGTGTATGTGTGCTTGAGAGTGTGAGGGTGTGTGTGTGTGTGCTTGAGAGTGTGAGGGTGTGTGTGCTTGAGAGTGTGAGGGTGTGTGTGTGAGCGCTTGAGTGTGTGTGTGCTTGAGAGTGTGTGTGTGCTTGAGAGTGTGTGTTTGCTTGAAAGTGTGTGTGTGTGTGCTTGAGAGTGTGAGGGTGTGTGTATGTGTGCTTGAGAGTGTGAGGGTGTGTGTGTGTGTGCTTGAGAGTGTGAGGGTGTGTGTGCTTGAGAGTGTGAGGGTGTGTGTGTGAGCGCTTGAGTGTATGTGTGTGTGATTGAGAGTGTGAGGGTGTGTGTGCTTGAGAGTGTGTGTGTGCTTGAGCGTGTGTGTGTGCTTGAAAGTGTGTGTGTGCTTGAAAGTGTGTGTGTCTGTGTGTGCTTGAGAGTGTGTGTGTGCTTGAGAGTGTTCGTGTGTGTGTGTGTGCTTGAGAGTGTGTGTTTAAGAGAGAGAGTGTGTGTGTGTGCTTTAGAGTGTGTGTGTATGTGTGTGCTTGAGAGTGTGTGTGTTTGA
Source organism: Bombina bombina (assembly GCF_027579735.1). Lineage (NCBI taxonomy): Eukaryota > Metazoa > Chordata > Amphibia > Anura > Bombinatoridae > Bombina > Bombina bombina. The sequence goes on from NC_069503.1 coordinate 155,589,543, forward strand.
GTGTGTGTGTGCTTGAGAGTGTGTGTGTGTGTGCTTGAGAGTGTGTGTTTAAGAGAGAGAGTGTGTGTGTGTGTGCTTTAGAGTGTGTGTGTATGTGTGTGCTTGAGAGTGTGTGTGTTTGAGAGTGTGTGTGTTTGAGTGTGTGTGTGCTTGAGAGTGTGTGTGTGTGTTTGCTTGAGAGAGTGTGTGTGTTTGAGTGTGTGTGTGTGTGTGTGCTTGAGAGTGTGTGTGTGTGCTTGAGAGAGTGTGTGTGTGCTTGATTGCTAGGTGGTATTTAACCCCAGTTAATGTATCGTGAACTCCCATTTGAACATATAAACATGAATGCTTTACAACCTTTTTTGTCAATGAATAGGTTAATTAACACTTAAACATCAGTGTAACAAAGAAGTGCAGTCATGCAGTGAGCATCATGTTTGTTGAGCCCATTTTAAAAATAAAATATATCTGCACTGAGCACATTATAATGAAACCCTGACAACCCTCTTTACATGTCACATCCAGAGTTCTTCACATGACCCTTTTCTACACTGTGTGGCTGTGTGTGTTTAAGAGTTTGCTTGAGAATGTGAGGGTGCGTGTGCTTGAGAGTGTGAGGCTGTGTGTGCTTGAGAGTGTGAGGGTGTGTGTGCTTGAGTGTGTGTGTGCTTGAGAGTGTGAGGGTGTGTGTGTGCTTGAGAGTGTGTGTGTGTGCTTGAGAGTGTGTGTGTGCGCTTGAGTGTGTGTGTGCTTGAGAGTGTGTGTGTGTGTGTGTGTGTGTGTGTGCTTGAGAGTGTGTGTGTTAGTGTGTTCTTGAGAGTGTGTGTGTGCTTGAGAGTGTGTGTGTGCTTGTGTGTGTGTGTGCTTGAGAGTGTGTGTGTGTGCTTGAGAGTGTGTGTGTGTGCTTGAAAGCGTTTGTTTGAGAGAGTGTGTGTGTGCCTCAGAGAGTGTGTGTGTGTGTGTGTTTGAGAGTGTGTGTGTGTGTGTTTGAGAGTGTGTGTGTGTGTGTGCTTGAGAGTGTATGTGTGTGTGCTTGAGAGTGTGTGTGTGTGCTTGAGAGTGTGTGTGTGTGCTTGAGAGTGTGTGTGTGGTATTTAACCCCAGTTCATTTATTGTGAACCCCCATTTGAATAACCCACACAAGCCGTCACTGGGGAATAATGACAATTTTAGCAACACAGCTGTTATAAAAGGGGAGGCACACAAAAAGATTCTGGATATATTTATCAAACCCAAAATACTAGTAAAAACATTTTTTTTTAAAAAAGAAGAAAAGTTTATCCTCTCCCCTTCTCCCTCCCTAAACATCTGAATTCCAGAAAGTCTGCTTAGTACTATATTCATTAAACCAATCTGACCAAATGAGGTCAAACAAAGTCATGGCATTTAACATTTGAAAATAATATCTTTCCATTGAATGGATGAAATCCAATATTATTTCTTTATTTCACAATTGAGGCATCAAACAACTGCCATTTTCTAGTTATTGCCATTTTGACAGCAAGGAATACATAAATACAAAAAATATCCCTGTGGTTTAGGTAATGGAGAAGAGCTGTCTCCAGGCTTTGTGAAATCCTTATCTGAAGTTTATTATGTAAATTAAAAGAAGTCTGCCAAGAGTGGTCTCCTATGACCATCAAATATGGAGAAAATTACTCATTACAACCGCATCAGCATAGAGGAGAAGAATGCTTACAAAATGTATGCTTCTTTATGTGAGTTATATATCATTGTGTGAGGACTTTTTAATAAGTTTCATGTTACGGTACCAACAGTGTACCAAGGGTTAGTACCAGGGAACAATGTCCTGCATAGGGAATCAGCAATTCACAACCCAGCCAGTTTCAGGTTTAAAACAGAATGTATTTATTAAAGGCTGAATGCCTAGTATTTATACAGGTTTTGACCCCAGATGGGGGGGGTTGAAAGACTCTTGTACATTTAGATAAAAAGGGGAAGACGTCCTTTTTGAAACAGTAGAATTACATTACTTAAATACTTTACTTAGGCAGATAACAACTTAAACACATTTGGCTTGTCTTATCACCTAGCGTCTGCTCTCTGAGGGTGATTAAACAATGGCCTGTTTATTACTTAAATGTAATTATAGCACACAATAGCTGAGGCCAGAAAACCTGTCTTTAGAAATTAGATTCTTAAAGCTAAACACAGTTAACTCCTTCAGTCCTGACAGAAGGGTCTGTCACATTTCATATACTGTAAAAAAAAGTAAATAGCCTAATTAAAGAGTTATATGATATTGCCATTTCTGTAGAGTAAGGTTAATATTTAACATTCTTTCCCAGACTATAATCGGGCTAAATTTACCAGATGGTTGATCTCTCTCCATTAAACCAAAATTTATGGATATGGGTCTATTTGGTTTTCTTTCCTCCATCCACTTTTGTTCCCAAAAAGTTTGGGGCACATGGTTTTTAGATCAAAGCCCAATCAAAGCTATAAACTTTTTCTTATAATATTCATGTGCAAATCGAGAGGCAGCAGCCCCCAAATCATGTGTGTATTGTAAAGTTCTATGTGGTGAACATGGGTACCTACCGCTCCAGATCTGACTTAAAATAAGGCTTTGGAATTGCAATAATAGTTTTTTTTTAAGTCTCAGTGTTAAACATCGAAATAGGTAGGCACGTTTGGGTAGAAAAGTCATTTTTATGGTTGTGTGTCCTTCCCAACTATGATATTGAATTGAAATTCCATTTACATTTAAGCTGTCTAAGCTCATATCATAGTCAGAAATCACCTTTGAGACAGTATAATTCCTAGATCCTCCTTGATCTGTCCGCAGCCTTTGACACTGTCGACCACCCTCTTTTGCTCCAAACCCTCCAAGCATCTGTGACACAGCCCTTTCGTTCCTCTCTTCCTACCTATCAAACTGTACCTTCAGTGTAGCCTTCTCTGGGGCCTCCTCTGACCCGTCACAACTTTCTGTCGGAGTACCGCAAGGCTCTGTCCTCGGTCCCCTTCTCTTCTCAATCTATACGTCATCACTAGGCTCCCTAATAAAGTCCCACGGTTTCCAATATCATTTGTATGCCGATGACACCCAAATCTACTTCTCTGCACCAGACCTATCTCCTTCCTTGCTAACCCTTGTCACTAACTGTCTTTCTCACATCTCTTCCTGCATGTCCTCCCACTACCTCAAGCTAAATCTCTCCAAAACTGAGCTCCTCATTTTCCCCCCTTCTTCCAAAATCTCCACCCCAATATCTCTATAACTGTCGACAACTCCATCATTACCCTACCCCGCATGCCCGATGTCTCGGGGTCACATTTGACTCAGATCTTTCCTTCACTCCTCACATTCAGTCCTTGGCTAAAGCCTGTCACTTCCACATTAAAAACATCTCCAAAATTTCCTTACACAAGACACAACTAAGATTTTAATCCACTCTCTCATTCTTTCCCACCTTGATTACTGCAACTCTGTCCTCTCTGGTCTCCCCACCTGCCACCTAGCTCCCTTACAATTCATAATGAATGCCTCTGCCAGACTCATCTTCCTTACACGTCGCTCTTCATCTGCTGCTCCTCTCTGCCAATCCCTTCACTGGCTTCCTCTTGCCTCTAGGATCAAACACAAAATTCTCACTCTGACATACAAAGCCCTCAACTGCACTGCTCCCCCCTATATCTCAGACCTTGTCTCCAGATACTCTCCCTCCCATCCTCTTCGCTCTGCTCATGACCTCCTACTCTCTTCCTCTCTGGTTACCTCATCGCACTCCCGTTTACAGGACTTCTCCAGACTGACTCCCATCTTGTGGAACTCTCTGCCTCGCCCCACAAGACTCTCCCCTTGTTTTGAAAGCTTCAAGCGCTCCCTAAAGACTGTTCAAGGATGCAAACAACCTATGCTAACCTTACTTTATACCAGTTCCACTCCTCCATTGCTATCCCCTGAACACCCTTAGAATGTAAGCCTAAGAGTCCAGCTGTTTGTAGATCACCTTCTTAAGAGTGGATTACAACAGTGCAACTCTTGGCAGGGCTCTCTACCCATTTGATCCCTTTAATTGTTTTGTTGTACTCCCCTTTGTTTATAGCGCTGCAGAATATGTTGGCGCTCTACAAATAACCGATAATAATAATAATAATAATAAAAAATGGAAAATGTTCTTTCAAGTGATTTGTTAATTTTTGAGAAAAGTCCTAGATAAAAGCCTCTGTTGTTTTGGTATTGTTTAATTTGTGTATGAATTAAAAGCTTACTAAAATTAGGTAACACAGACGTGGAAGAGTAGCCAAATTTTGAGAAGTGAAGATACTTATGTTGTCTGCAAAAGGGGCAGTTATTATTGGGCAGTTATTATTGACGCTTCGAGATAATCCCCTGAAAAAGACCCACTTTCCCTTTCAGCCTGGGATACCTTCATCAATAAGGGCTGTAGTTCATTATGAAAAAGCTTAAAAAAAAGGCTTAAAAAAAAAAAAAGAGAGCAGAGTAACCATAAAGACTAACGCCTAGATTTAGAGTTCTGCGTTACCCGTCCAAACCAGCGTTAGGGGGTCCTAACACTGGTTTTGGCCGCCCGTTGGTATTTAGAGTCTTGTAGGTAAGGGTCTAACGCTCACTTTCCATCCGCGACTTTTCCATACCGCAGATCCCCTTACGTCAATTGCGTATCCTATCTTTTCAATGGGATCTTTCTAACGCTGGTATTTAGAGTCTTGGCTGAAGTGAGCGTTAGAACTCTAACGACAAGACTCCAGACGCAGAAAAAAAGTCAGGAGTTAAGAGCTTTATGGGCTAACGCCGGTTCATAACGTTTTTAACTACTGTGCTCTAAAGTACACTAACACCCATAAACTACCTATGTACCCCTAAACCGAGGTCCCCCCACATCGCCGCCACTCTATTAAAATTTTTTAACCCCTAATCTGCCGACCTCACACCGCCGCAACCTACATTATCCCTATGTACCCCTAATCTGCTGCCCCTAACATCGCCGACACCTACATAATATTTATTACCCCGTAATCTGCCCCCCCAAAGTCGTCGCTACCTACCTACACTTATTAACCCCTAATCTGCCGACCGGACCTCGCCGCCACTATAATAAATGTATTAACCCCTAAACCGCCTCACTCCTGCCTTGCAAACCCTATAATAAATAGTATTAACCCCTAATCTGCCCTCCCTAACATCGCCGACACTTAACTTCAAGTATTAACCCCTAATCTGCCGACCAGACCTCGCCGCTACTCTAATAAATATATTAACCCCAAAAGCTAAGTCTAACCCTAACACTAACACCCCCCTAAGTTAAATATAATTTTTATCTAACAAAATAAATTAACTCTTATTAAATAAATAAATCCTATTTCAAGCTAAATACTTACCTGTAAAATAAACCCCAATATAGCTACAATATAAATAATAATTATATTGTAGCTATTTTAGGATTTATATTTATTTTACAGCAACTTTGTATTTATTTTAACTAGGTAGAATAGCTATTAAATAGTTAATAACTATTTAATAGCTACCTAGTTAAAATAATTACAAAATTACCTGTAAAATAAATCCTAACCTAAGTTACAATTAAACCTAACACTACACTATCAATAAATGAATGAACTAAACTATCTACAATTATCTACAATTAAATCAACTAAACTAAATTACAAAAAAAACAAACACTAAATTACAAAAAATAAAAAAAGATTACAAGAATTTTAAACTAATTACACCTACTCTAAGCCCCCTAAAAAAATTACAAAGCCCCCAAAATAAAAAAATATCCTACCCTATTCTAAAATAAAAATGTAACAGCTCTTTTACCTTACCAGCCCTTAAAAGGGCCTTTTGCGGGGCATGCCCCAAAGAAAACAGCTCTTTTGCATTTAAATAAACATACAATACCCCCCCAACCTTACAACCCACCACCCACATACCCCTAATCTAACCCACCCAAACCCCCCTTAAAAACCTAACACTAAGCCCCTGAAGATCTTCCTACCTTATCTTCACCACGCCGGGTATCACCGATCCGTCCAGAAGAGGGTCTGAAGTCTTCATCCTATCCGGAAAGAAGAGGACATCTGGACCGGTAGACATCTTCATCCAGGCGGCATCTTCTATCTTCTTCCATCCGGCGCGGAGCGGGACCATCTTGAAGCATCCGACGCGTATCCATCCTCTTCTTCCGGCGACTCCCGACGAATGAAGGTTCCTTTAAGTGACGTCATCCAAGATGGCGTCCCTCGAATTCCGATTGGCTGATAGGATTCTATCAGCCAATCAGAATTAAGGTAGGAAAAATCTGATTGGCTGATTGAATCAGCCAATCAGATTCAAGTTCAATTGGATTGGCTGATCCAATCAGCCAATCAGATTGAGTTCGCATTCTATTGGCTGATCGTAACATAAATGTAAAATAAATATAAATCCTAAAATAGCTACAATATAATTATTATTTATATTGTAGCTATATTGGGGTTTATTTTACAGGTAAGTATTTAGCTTTAAATAGGATTAATTTATTTAATAAGTGTTAATTTATTTTGTTAGATAAAAATTATATTTAATTTAGGGGGGGTGTTAGGGTTAGACTTAGCTTTAGGGGTTAATACATTTATTAGAGTAGCGGCGAGGTCCGGTCGGCAGATTAGGGGTTAATACTTAAAGTTAGGTGTCGGCGATGTTAGGAAGGGAAGATTAGGGGTTAATACTATTTATTATAGGGTTTTTGAGGCAGGAGTGCGGCGGTTTAGGGGTTAATACATTTATTATAGTGGCGGTGAGGTCCGGTCGGCAGATTAGGGGTTAATAAGTGTAGGTAGGTAGCGGCAACGTTGGGGGGGCAGATTAGGGGGTAATAAATATAATATAGGGGTCGGCGGTGTTAGAGGCAGCAGATTAGGGGTACATAGGGATAATGTAGGTTGCGGCGGTGTATGGAGCGGCAGATTAGGGGTTAATAATAAAATGCAGGGGTCAGCGATAGTGGGGGCGGCAGATTAGGGGTTAATAAGTGTAAGGTTAGGGGTGTTTAGACTCGGGGTTCATGTTAGGGTGTTAGGTGCAGACTTAGGAAGTGTTTCCCAATAGGAAACAATGGGGCTGCGTTAGGAGCTGAACGCTGCTTTTTTGCAGGTGTTAGGTTTTTTTTCAGCTCAAACTGCCCCATTGTTTCCTATGGGAATATCGTGCACGAGCACGTTTTTTAAGCTGGCCGCGTCCGTAAGCAACGCTGGTATTGAGAGTTGCAGTGGCGGTAAATATGCCTGTACGCTCCCTTTTTGGAGCCTAACGCAGCCCTTCAGAGAACTCTAAATACCAGCGTTGTTTAAAAGGTGCGGGGGTTGAAAAACACGCGTAGCTAACGCACCCCTTCTAACGCAAAACTCTAAATCTAGGTGTAAGACCTTTGATGGATTTTATTTTCTTTATGACAAACTTTAACTCTTTCAGCATCAGAGGTAACACAAGAGACTCCTTTTGGTCCTCAGTGTTGCTGGAGTGATTTAAGAAATGCCCTAATTTCCGTAACAGGGTCAGTTGTTGTTAATAATTTATTATTTCTGAGATGGAATAGTGATCGATAATAGCCAACTCTGTCCTATCAATTTAGACTTGTACATTTGGTGACCCTCATTCAGTGCCTCAATATGTTTACTAACATTGTATCAGCTTTATGGTCTTTATGATAAAGGAGTTGTTTGAGTATAAATAATCTTTGGTGTACCTGGCAAAGCTCAAATTCTCAAAGGTGCGCTCGTACCTCCACAAAGTGATTGGTTAGTTGTGGGGTGGCGGAGGAAAGATTAGTCCTTTCAAATTGACAAATTTCACACTGTGTCTGCAAAAAAGGCCTTTTGTCTTTGTGATTTGTCAATGTTTTTCTAAGTATAATACCTCTAACATATGCTTTCAAAGCACTACATAAAGTAAAATCATGAACCATCCCATAATCATTTAGTCTCAAATATTCAAAAACATACAACTGGATTTCAGACTGACAAGGGGTGTCTAGTACAATATGAAGGGACATAAACTATTGTGGATGTGCCATAGAGACTTGAAAACGACCAGACCACACACTAACAAGAATTTTAGCTGACCATCACCATCTAGAGTAGAGCTATGCCAAAAGAAGTAATCAAGTCTTGCCAAACATTTGTGAGGTGTATGATCTCTCTTGGTTGAGTTAAAATTTCACCAAACATCATAAAAATTGTACTGTGACATCAATGTTCTAAACTGTGAGGCAAGTACATCTACACACAGAGGTAGAAAGTAATTTGTCTTTTTTTTACTATCCCAAACCATATTATTGTGGCATCCAGTATTGTGTGACCTTATTTTAACCACTGTTCCCTCTAGGGTGTGTGCGTTTGTACGAGCACATCTCTTTCCAAGAGAGTGCACATGCTTTTTAAAAGGACACATGGCATATGAATGGCAGTACTTTTTTTTAATGAAGGATTTTTTTTTTTTAATGTGGAAGATCGTTGGAGCGCTGTTATTATTATTATTATAATTATTTTTTGAGTGAAAATTTAGGAGGCAGGAAATGTTTGCAACACCCTCACCTCTGTTGTGATTGGAGTTGTGACAGCTTTGTTGGTAATGGAGGCATCATGTGTTTTCTGTGGAAGGGAATCATGAGTTGAGAAACAATTAGGACAAGAGAGAAGTATCACTAATGGTAAAAAGGCAGCCTACACAAATGGGAGAATTTTTTTTTTATTTATTTCTTGACACGATGAGTCGACGGATCATCATCAATTACTGTTGGGAATATCACTCCTGGCCAGCAGGAGGAGGCAAAGAGTACCACAGCAAAGTTGTTAAATATCACTCCCCTACCCACAATCTCCCAGTCATTTGACCAAAGTGAAAGGAGAGAAAGGAAGTAACACAAGGTGCAGAAGTACCTGAGGTTTATATAAAAAGAAACTGTCTGAATACAGGGCGGGGGCGTGGACTCACCGTGTCAAGAAATAAATACATTTATCAGGTAAGCATACATTTTGTTTTCTTTCTAATGACACAGTGAGTTCAGGGATCATCATTAATTACTGTTGGGAACCAATACCCAAGCCAGAGGACACAGATGATAAGGGAGGGACATGACAGGAACCTAAACAGAAGGCACCACAAGGCAAAAGTATCGAATTTATAGAATTTGGAAAATGTGTGCAAAGATGAAGTTGCAGCCTTGCAAATCTGTTCCACAGAAGCTTTATTTTTGAAGGCCCAGGAAGAAGAAACAGCCTTTGTGGAATGAGCTGTGATTTTCTCAGGAGGTTGCTGTCCAGCAGTCTCATATGCCAAGCGAATAACACTCTTTAGCAAAAGGGAAAGTGAAGTAGCCGTAGCTTGCTGACCCTTGCATTTCCCAGAAAAGCAAACAAACAATGCAGAAAACTGATGAAAGTCAAGCGTTCTTTGTGAGAAGGATTAGGACACAAAGAAGGTACAACAATTTCCTGATTAATATTCTTGACTGAAACAACCTTGGGCAGGAAACCAAACTTAGTACGCAGAACCACCTTATCAGAGTGAAATATAAGATAAGGAGAATCACACTGTAAAGCAGAGAGTTCAGAAACTCTCAGAGCAGAGGAAATAGCAACAATATTTTTTTTTCTCCAAGATAACATCTTAATATCTAAAGAATGCATAGGCTCAAACGGAGCCTGTTGTAAAACTTTAATAACAAGGTTAAGACTCCATGGAGGAGTAACAGGTTTAAACACAGGCCGAATTCTAACCAAGGCCTGACAAAACAATTGCACGTCTGGCACAAGCGCTTATGTAACAAAATAGACAATACCGAAATCCGACCCTTTAGAATACTTGCCGACAAACCCTTCTCCAGACCATCATGGAGAAAGGACAAAATCCTAGGAATCCTTACTCTACTCCAAGAGTATCGTTTGGATTCACACCAATACAAGTATTTACACCAGATCTTATGCCTGAATCAAGTTCTCAATGACCGACTCTGAAAATCCACACTTAGATAAAACTAAGCATTCAATCCCCAAGCAGTCAGCTTCAGACAAAGGAGATTTGGATGAAGGAAGGGACCCTGAAGTAGAAGGTCCTTCCTCAGAGGCAAGCTCCAAGGTGGAAAGGATGACATTTCCACTAGGTCTGCATACCAAACCCTGCAAGGCTGGGGCTATGAGAATTACAGATGCGCTCTCCTTGCTTGATTTGAGAAATTACTCTTAGAAGGAGTGCGAACGGAGGAAACAGGTATGCTAGACTGAAGTTCCAAGGAACTGCCAGAACAATGATCAGAAATGCCTGCGGATCTCTTGACCTTGAGCCGAATCTCGGAAGTTTGGCATTCTGATGAGAAGCCATGAGATCCAACTCCAGCTGCCCCCAGAGGGTCAAGCTGGAAAACACATCCAAATGAAGTTCCCACTCCCCATGATGAAAAGTCTGTCTGCTCAGAAAATCCACTTCCCAAATGTCCACTCCTGGGATGTGGATCCTCATAGAAAGACAGCAGTTGTGGGTCTCTGTCCACTGAATAATTCGGGCAACCTCTTTCATGGCCAAGGAACTCCAAGTTCCCCCCTGGTGGTTGATGTAGGCCACCAAGGTTATGTTGTCTGACTGGACTCTGATAAACTGGACTAAGGATAACTGAGGCCAGTCCAGAAGAGCATTGAAGATTTCTCTCAGCTCCAAGATGTTTATGGGCAGGACTGACTCCTCCTGGGTCCATAAGCCCTAAGCCTTCAAGAAACCCCATACTGCTCCCCAACCTAGAAGGCTGGCATCCGTGGTCAAAATCACAGAGGAGGATCTGCAGAAGCAAGTACCCTGGGAGAGATGATCCTGAGAAAGCCACCATGGAAGAGAGTCTATTGACGCCTGATCTAGATCTACACGGGGAGACAGGTCCGTGTAGTCCCCGTTCCATTGTCTGAGCATGCATAACTGCAAAGGTCTGAGATGGAACCGAGCAAACGGAATGATGTCCATGGAAGCCACCATCAGGCCGATTACATCCATACATTGAGTCACTGATGGACGTGGAGAGGACTGAAGGGCAAAACAAGAGTCAAAAATCTTTCTTTTTCTGACCTCCATCAGAAAAATCTTCATTAACAAGGAGTATATTTTAGTCCCAAAAATACAACCCTTGTAGCTGGAACCAGATAACTTTTTTCCCGATTCACCTTCCATCTGTGGGATCGATGAAAAGACAACATGATCTCCGTATGAGATTCTGCTTCTTGAAAAGATGGCGCCAAAACCAGAATGTCATCCAGATAAGGTCCCACTGCAATGCCCCAAGATTGTAGCACAGCTAATAGAGCCCCCAGAACTTTTGAAAAAATTCTGGGAGCTGTGGCAAGGCCAAATGGAAGGGCCATGAACTGGAAATGATTCTCCAAAAAGGCAAATCTCAGAAACTTGTGATGGTCCCTGTGAATGGGCATATGAAGGTATGCATCCTTTAGGTCTATGGTTGTCATGAACTAACCCTCTTGTACCAAGGGAAGAATGGAGCATATAGTCTCCATCTTGAAGGATGGCATTCTGAGAAACTTGTTTAAACATTTTAGATCTAGGATTGGTCAAAAAGTTCCCTCATTTTTGGGAACTACGAACAGATTTGAGTAAAATCCCAGACCCCTTTCCTGAAAGGGAACTGGAACTATTACCCCCAGGGCAGCAGGTCCTTAACACAATGTAAGAATGCCTCTACATGGTCTACATGGCGACATCACTAATGAGGAACAAAAAGGAACTGGGGGTTCCTCCTGAGCATCAAAACATAACTAACAAGCAGCAACTTCGCCTGGGATAATGGTTTGAAAAGCCTCTTGATCCATCTTATGTAATAAATAAGGTTAAAGTGTAAAAATTCTTTATTTGAAAATAAAAAAAAATGTGCACTGTATCTTTAAATAGAAATGTGTGTTAGCGGAACAAACCAAATAGACCTCAGGCTACCTATACACCTTAGTAGCTTTACTGAGGTGCCTACCTGTCCTGCAGCTCACAGAGTGACTTCCTTCACAGAAGAAGCAATCCTCTTTTCAAATACAGAGCAGTTACAGAGCCCTAACTGCCGAAAAAATGGTAATCTCCATGACCAAAAGTTAACCAATCTCCATGACCAAAACTATAAAAACTACTATAACACACTAAGCCACCATAAATCACCTAACAGTCTCAATGCCCAAACTGCCTAAAAGAAACCCCAAACATAAATGTTTAATAAAGTCCCATATTAAATAAGACAGCTTTTAGCTGTAACAAGTGCCAGCAATCTCCTTGCAAAAAAAATTAAAATGGCACTTACCTGAAAGTGCTGTCCGGCAGCAGGACAACTCACCTGGTTTGAGAGGGTGCAGCACCTCACATGGACCTGTGAAGAGAGAAAAACTGAATAAACCTACTCAGGTTTTCTAGTTAGGGCAGCAGATTCTTGAGAAAACGCAGTGTGGATTGTACCTCACAAGTTCTCAAGTGCTCAAAAGCCACCACTGCCCTACTGAAGAGACTGATGTGGACTAGGCTAGACCCCAGAAAGTAACAGAGTAAACTTACTCTGCTAAAAAAATAATAAAAACTTGATTGAAGAAAACTTCTCATCAGACACTTAAACTTCACCTCCTTCATCCACTACAGGCAAAGAGAATGATTGGGGTATTGTGGGTAGGGGAGTGATATTTAACAGCTTTGCTGTGGTGCTCTTTGCCTCCTCCTTCTGGCCAGGAGTGATATTCCCTACAGTAATTGATGATGATCCGTGGACTCACCGTGTCATTAGAAAGAAATGGCAGTAATTGGATATACAGTCTAAGCAAAAAGTTAAATGAAAGTTATTGAAGGAGAGACAGGTAGGCCAATGGGAAATACAAATTGTCAGGATTGGAAAGGCGAAGAGACAGACAGAGCATGGCAGGAGAGAGCACAAAGCTGTTAAAGAAATATCTAATGCACAAGAAAAAAAGCAAAACACAGCAAAAGTATAAAAGACAGGAGAAAGGGAAGAGACAGGAGAGATGGCAAACATGATAATAATAGGTTATTTGCATTTAATTATATTTAAAAAAAAAAAAAGAAACAATAGAATAAAAAAGAGTGATTGAAAGCTATTCTTGTGTAATGCTAGTAGTAAGTAGGGATTAAAGGGGGTGCATATATAACAAGGTAGATGATTTAAAAATGTATAGTGTACCATATGCCAATATGTGCAATATACATACAAAAGTCTTTAAATCATAAAACCCTCCTCCAAGTTTAGAGAATACTCACCAAATTGGCAATTAAGTGATGGCTGCCTCTTCCTCACAGACTAATCTGGATAAACTGCAGAATAAAAGAAAGAACAAATGGGTGCCTCATGTGCAGAACCACCAAACAGGTGTGAAGACACAATATTCTAGATGAGCCAAATTGATACTCACATATCGCTGGAGCACTCTAATTTGCTGGTAGATGCAGGCTGATGAATTATATGTGCTGGTAGGTGTAGACTGATACATTTCAAAGGGGGCGTATCAGCTCACCCTATTAGGATTCTCCAAATGATCAGGATACAGGTGCAGGATAAAGTTAGTGTTTGTGTTCCAATTTGTTTTCAATGAACACAAGCAAGTAAGGTGCTTCCACTAAACTTGAATTTCTTAAAAACATATGTTTATTGAAAACAATATATGAAACAACAACAAGTGGTGGATCAGGGGTATCCAGGTATCCCCCCTGAATATGCAACGCTTTTCTTGGCACTAAGAGGGACGTTTTATCAGGCACCTGGATACCTCTGATCCACTACTTGTTGTTGTTTTATATATTGTTTTTAATCCTAATAGGGTGAGCTGATACGCCCTTTGAAATTTATCAGTCTACCCCTACCAGCACATAGGTGTGCTTGTCCAGAATGTGAGTACCCTTTTGGCATTTATTATACATATTCCAATTTACTTTGGTTGACCTGCACATGTAGTGCTTTTCTGCTTTACTTCCCTATCACAGCATACAGGGCTCTTTCGGTGCTCCAGCGATATGTGAGTAACCATTTATCTCATCTAAAATATTCTGTCTTCAGACCTGTTTGGTCGTTTTGCACATGAGGCGCCCCTTTGTTCTTTCTTTTATTCTTGTGTAATGCTGTTGATTTGATAGAATAGATATATTTAGAGTAAATAAAATTATGTAAATGCATTACAGGGCTAGGAGGGCAGGCTAAGCATGGCAGGAAAGGATGATTTAATAATTATTCAGGAGATGATAGACAAATGGAACCATGAGATTCATGGTACTATATGAGTGGAAATTACAGGAAGGAGAGTAGCGCGATATTTACAGTTATCTCTTCCATACCAACACCATAGCCTGAGGAGTGACCTGGGACACCTGGATGAACCCCATTGCTGCTTAGAAGGATTGCAACACAGTGTGCCACATTGTAAATAAATAAATGCATACAAGTCACATAGATTTCTAAAAGCATAAAATGCACAATTTAATTACTGCTTGTGGCCAAATTATATCCAGCCCAAATGCACCTACCTTGCTAGCTTCTTTCACTACCTGTAAATTGTACTTGTGGATTATATCTGATGAAAAAATAATCCTTTGGCTTTTTTTTTCTTCCTGGCTTTTTCTTTTATTTTTTTCTCTAGATTTTTGTGGATTATATCGGATGAATAAAAGAAAAAGATGCTTTGTTTTTGTTTTGTTTTTTTCCTGTACTTTTATTCCCCTCTGTATCATTGTAAATTATATCTTATGAAGAAGCGGACTCTTTTTGTTTTTTTGGGAATTTGTTTCCTCTGGATTTTAATTTTTTATTATTGTCAATTACAACTGATGAAGAAAAGAAGACTTTGGATGATGAGCAATAACTATTTGCTGTTCATGTTTACTTATGTTATTTTTTTGTTTAATGTTTTGTTGACTTTGTGGTTGTTTATTGCTGTGTACTTTTGTTGATTTTGTGCTTGGTTATTGCTGTGTACTTTGTTGATGTTGTGCTTGTTTATTGCTGTGTACTTTTGTTGATTTTGTGCTTGTTTATTGCTGGGTACTTTTGTTGACTTTGAGCTATAAATCTTTCCAATTTACTTTCATTATCAAATTTAACAAAATCTTTTTCTATGCACATTTGTTGAGGCACCAGCTCATACTGAGCATGTGCACAAGCTCACAGGGTATACATATACTAGCCTAAAATTGGCTAATGTCTCTTACTTGATACAGAGGGCTGAGAAATGGGAGAAAAACTAAATTTATGCTTACCTGAAACATGTATTTCTTTCCAGATATGGTTAGTCCACAATGTCATTCCAATTACTAGTGGGAATATCACTCCTGGCCAGCAGGAGGAGGCAAAGTGCACAACCGCAAAGCTGTTAAGTGTTACCCCCTACCCATAATCCCCAGTCATTCGGCCGAAGGGAAATGGAAAAAGGAATTACACAAAGATGTAGAGGTGCCTGAGGTTTAGCAAAAATAACTATCTTATTAAGGGTGGGGTCATGTACTCGCTATATCAGGAAATAAATAAATTTATCAGGTAAGCATAAATTTAGTTTTCTTACCTAAGATATGGAGAGTCCACAACATCATTCAAATTACTAGTGGAAACCAATACCAAGTTAAAGGACACAGAATTAATAGGGAGGGAGAACAAGACAGGCAGACCTAAACAGAAGGCACCACCGCTTAAAGAACCTTTTTCCCAAAAGAGGCCTCAGCCGAGGCAAAAGTATCAAATTGATAAAATTTTGAAAAAGTATGCAGAGAGGACCAAGTTGCAGCCTTGCAAATCTGTGCCACAGAAGCTTTATTTTTGAAAGCCCAAGAAGAGGAGACAGCCCTAGTGGAATGAGATTTAATTCTCTCAGGAGGCTGCTGACCAGCAGTCTCATAAGCAAAACTAATTATACTTCTCAACCAGAGGGAAAGAGAAGCTGAGGTAGCCTTCTGATCCTTGCTCTTTCCTGAGAAACAAACAGGGAAGAAGACTGGCAAAAAATCCTTAGTCGTCTGAAGGTAGAATTTTAGAGCATGCACAACATCCAAGTTGTGCAACAGACGTTCCTTATGAGAAAAAGAATTGGGACAGAGAGAAGGAACAACAATTTCCTGATTAATATTTCTATCCGAAACCACTTTCGGAAGAAAACCCAATTTAGTACAAATAACTGCCATCTCTGCATGAAAGATAAGGTAAGGTGAATGACACTGCAAGTCTGAGAGTTCCGAAACTCTCAGAGCAGAAGAGATAGCAATAATAAAACAAAACCTTCCAAGATAACAATTTAATATCTATAAAATGCATTGGCTCAAACGGAGCCTGCGGCAAAACTTTAAGAACAAGGTTAAGGCTCCAAGGAGGAGCAACAGGTTTAGACACAGGCCTGTTTCTGACCAGGGCCTGACAAAAAAATTGAACATCTGGCACATCTGCCAGACGCTTATGTAAAAGAATAGATAAAGCAGAAATCTGAACTTTCAGAGAACTGACTGACAACTCTTTTTTCCAGCCCTTCCTGGAGAAAAGTCAAAATCCTAGGAATCCTGATCCTACTCCAAGAGTAGTTTTTGGATTCACACCAATAAAGGTATTTACGCCATAGCGTATGGAAAATTTTAACAGGCTTTGCGAGACTGTAGCATGGTCTCAATGACCGACTCAGAAAACCCATGCTTAGCCAGAACTAAGCATTCAATCTCCAAGCAGTCAGCTTCAGGGAAACGAGATTTGGATTGAGGAATGGCCCCTGAGTTAGAAGGTCCTTCCTCAGAGGCAACCCCCAAGGTGGCAGAGATGACATCTTTATTAGGTCTGCATACCAGATCCTTTGAGACCATGCAAGAGCTATTAGAATTACTGACGCTCTCTCCTGTTTGATACTAGCAATGACTCATAGAAGGAGCGCAAACGGAGGAAACAGGTATGCTAGACGAAAACCCAAGGAACCGCCAGAGCATCTATCAGAGAGGCCTGCGGATCTCTTGACCTTGAACCATACCTTGGAAGCTTGGCATTCTGCCGAGATGCCATCAAAGCCAACTCCGGCACCCCCAGCCCCCACTTGAGGGTTAACCTGGAGAACACCTCCGGATGGAAAGCCCACTCCCCGGGATGAAATGTCTGTCTGCTCAGGAAATCCGCTTCCCAGTTGCCACTACTGGAATGTGAATGGCAGATAGACAACAATTGTGAGCTTCCACCCACTGAATAATCCGAGCCACCTCCTTCATGGCTAAAGAACTCCGAGTTCCTCCCTGGTGGTTAATGTAATCCACTGAGTTGTCCGACTGGAACCTTATAAACCGGGCTAAGGACAATTGAGGCCAAGCCATCAGAGAATTGTAAATCGCTCTCAACTTCAATATGTTTATTGGAAGAGCAGACTCCTCCCAAGTCCATAGACCCTGAGCCTTTAATGAGTCCCAGAATGCTCCCCAGCCTAGCAGGCTGGTGTCCATGGTCACTATGACCCAGGAAGGTCTCCAGAAGCATGTGCCCTGAGACAAATGCTCCTGAGCAAGCCACCACGGTAGAGAGTCTCTTGTCAACTGGTCTTAAACTATCCTCTGAGACAGATCCCCATTGTCGGAGCATGCATAACTGCAGAGCTCTCAAATGGAATCAAGCAAAGGGAATGATGTCCATGGAAGCGACCATCAGACCAATTACCTCCATACCTTGAGCTACTGACGGCCAAACAGTAGACTGAAGAGAGAGGCAAGATGAAAGAATCCTCTGTCAGAAAAATGTTCATAGATAGGGAATCTATTATGGTTCCTAAGAAAACCACCCTTGTAGCTGGAACAAGGGAACTCTTTTCCAGATTCACTTTTCATCCCTGGGAACGTAGAAAAGACAACAAGATCTCTGTATGAGGGTTTGCTTGTTGAAAAGATGGTGCCTTAACCAATATGTCATCCAGATAGGGCACCACTGCAATTCTCCAAGACCTGATCACTGCCAAGAGAGCCCACAGGACCTTTGAAACAATTCAGGGAGCTGTGGCAAGGCCAAACAGAAGAGCCACAAACTAAAAGTGTTAGACTAGAAAGGTGAATCTCAGGAACTTTTGATGAACCCTGTGGATGGGAACATGAAGATACGCATCCTTCAGGTCTATGGTCAACATGAACTGACCTTATTGGACCAAGGAAGAATGGAATGGTTTCCATTTTAAAGGACGGTATCCACAGCCCATGGATCTGGGACATCTCGTATCCATGCTTGGCAAAACAGGGAAAGTCTTCCCCCCACTTAATCCGATTCCGGACTGGGGGCAAACCCTTCATGCTGACTTAGACTCAGCTGAGGGTTTCTTAGATTGCTTCCCTTTTTTCCAAGACTGATTGAGTTTCCAAGAAGACTTGGACTGCTCCTGCTTGGAAGAGGGAGAGGAAGACTTTTGACCTTTGAAGCTACGAAAGGAACAAAAATTACTTTGACGTCCTTTAGGTCTGTTCTTTGTGTCCTGTGGTAGAAAAGACCCTTTTCCACCCGTAATATCAGAAATTATTTCTGACAGACCTGGTCCAAACAAGGTTTTACCCTTGTAAGGAAGCGCCAGAGGTTTGGACTTGGAGGTAACATCAGCTGACCAAAATTTTAGCCACAAAGCCCTGCAGGCTAGGACAGTGAAGCCAGACATCTTAGCTCCCAGTCTAATAACTTGCATGTTAGCATCAGAAAGAAAAGAATTTGCTAATTTGAGAGCCCTAATACATTCTTGGATCTCTTCTAACGGAGTCTCAACTAAAATTGATTCAGACAAGGCATCGCACCAATAAGATACAGCACTTGCTACTGTGGCAATACAAACTGCAGGTTGCCATTGAAGACCCTGATGAATATACATCTTTTTCAAGTAAGTCTCTAGCTTCTGGTCCATGGGATCCTTAAAAGAGCAGCTATCCTCTATAGGGATTGTAGTTCTCTTAGGCCAGAGTAGAAATAGCCCCTTCTACTTTAGGCACTGTGCACCATGAATCTTTAATGGAGTCAGCAACAGGAAACATCTTATTAAAAACAGGAGACGGGGAGAAAGGTATCCCTGGTTTCTCCCATTCCTGTGAAATAATCTCTGTCACACAGTTTGGAACAGGAAATACTTCCATAGAAGAAGGAACATCATAGTATTTGTTAAGCTTACTAGATTTCTTATGGTTGACAGCAACAGAAGAGTCGGAGTAGCCAATACCTCCTTTAACAGTACACAAAGGTGTTCAAGCTTAAATTTTAAGTTTACTTCTTCAGTATCAGATGAAGGAATTATACTGTCCAAAGTTGAGATTTCACCCTCAGAGGTTACCAAGGTATCTTCCCCATCCGACTTATGAAGGAGGGCAATCTGCATAGCAGCAGATGGAACAGACACCTTACACTCTGAAAAATGTTTAGTTTTCCTCTTGCGTTTACCCAATGCAGGAAAAGCAGATAAAGCCGCAGATACCACAGAAAATATACGTGCAGCAAAATCTACAGGCAAATATACGCCTCCAGAAGGCTGAGAGGAACCGCAGGGCACTGTATGTGATGCCAATGAGGCTTGAGACATTTGAGGAGAAAGCTGTGGCAATGCCTGCACAGCATCATCCTGAGAGACATTGGGCTCAGAGGGCAACACTTTATCCTTAAATTGAAGAGTTCTAGCTAAGCATGCACCACATAATTGCATAGGTAAAACAATTTGTGCCTCTAGGCATAACAAACATTCAAGTCTTGATCCATGTCCATAATAGATAGTAGATAACAAATTCCCCATATTACAGAAATATTTAAAATACTACTGTCACTTTAAGAGATTTCTTATACTACTGTTGAGTTACATTATGAATATTTTTTAATAACAAGAAACTCAATCAGACCCTCTACACCTCAGACAGACTGAGGTGCCCTACCGTAACATTTATTCCCAATTTTTGGCTGCCAAAAGTCTCTTGAACGATCATACAGCAGACCGACACAGAAGAGACTGATTATCAGTGACGCTGCTCTGCTCCGTGAATATCCAACAGAAGAGGGAAGTCACATGACCGGCAGAGAAAAGGAAACTGTGCAGCAAGTAAAAGCGCAAATTACACAGACACAACTTCAAGCAGTCTGTCAGTTAGCCCGGAGAAAGAAACTGCAAAAATGTAAGTTTATTCATAAAGCCCAGTAAAAAAAAAGAAAAACATAAGCCTCACACACATACTAAATAAAGTATTTTATAACTTAGTCCCAAAGAGGAAAAACGTCCCAATAAAGGGAAGATTACCCCCTAGGGGCTTATTTATCAAGCTCCGTATGGAGCTTGATGCCCCTTGTTTCCGGGTAGCTTGATGACCGCTGCTCCATAACTTCTCCCCTTGCTCTGAGGCTGTAGACAGAAATCAACCCGATCGAATACGATCGGGTTGATTGACCCCCCTTCTAGCGGCAAATCCGCAAATCTGCAGGGGGTGGCATTGCATCAGCAGTTCACAAGAACTGCTGGTGCAATGATAAATACGCCATGCTACGCTACATTACGCACATTAATAAATATATCCCCTAGTCTCCACATACATAATGTGCCTGCCTTCTGCCTAAATCAACCCTAAATAAAGGATTTTAAATATGTCCCCATATACTGCAAATGAAATATTCTTCTGAAGTGCAAGTCTCCAAGACCTAGAAGACAAAAGCACTTACCTGCAGTCTAGCTGTTCGGCAGGAAGACAG
The DNA here is from genome assembly GCF_027579735.1 of Bombina bombina. Lineage (NCBI taxonomy): Eukaryota > Metazoa > Chordata > Amphibia > Anura > Bombinatoridae > Bombina > Bombina bombina. Next base: position 155,610,218 of record NC_069503.1, read on the forward strand.
CTCACAAGGCGTGAAAGGACCCATACTCCTTACAGAGACCTGTAGAAAAAGAAAGACCAGAGTAACCAACTCTGGTTTTCTATAACTAGGGCAGCAATATGTTAGGAAACAAAGTAAGGACCACCTCACAAATTCCTAACTGCTTAAAAGCCACCACTACTCTACTGAAGAGATTGATGTGGACTCAGCTAAACCCAAATCCTTGCTTGCAGGGAAAAGTACCCAAAAAAGGAATTGATATCTTCGGACACCAAACTTCACCTCCGCCATTGTACAGAGGCAATGAGAATGACTGGGGATTATGGGTAGGGGAGTGCCACTTAAAGGGACAGTCAACACCAGAATTTTTGTTGTTTTAAAAGATAGATAATCACTTTATTAACCATTTCCTAGTTTTGCATAACTAATATAGTAACGTTAATACACTTTTTACCTCTGTAATTACCTTGTATCTAAGCCTCTGCAAACTTCCCCCTTATTTCAGTTCTTTTGACAGACTTGCATGAGCTCACGTGCATGAGCTCAATCTATATGAAACATGAACTAACGCCCTCTAGTGGTCAAAATGCATTCAGCTTAGAGGCGGCTTTCAAGGTCTAAGAAATTAGCATATGAACCTCCTAGGTTTAGCTTTCAACTAAGAATACCAAGAAAACAAAGCAAAATTAGTGAAAAAAGTATTTTATTTTTAAATTTAAATCGTGAAAGTTTTTTTTGGACTTGCTGTGGTGCTCTTTGCCTCCTCCTGCTGGCCAGGAGTAATATTCCCACTAGTAATTGGAATGACGTTGTGGACTCTCCATATCTAGTATTATTTGTGTATTATGTACTTGTTAATTATGCAATTCTACTCTATTAAGTGGTCATTTAAGGGGTAAATAGTTTAGTGGGCTTATGTTGCACTGGGAGTTATGTCGCTTAAGGGATTAAATAGTGTAGTGGGTTAGGTTGCGTTGGGGTTATGTCACATTTGGGGTTAATAATGTAGTGGGGTTAGGTAGCATGGGGGTTATGGTGCTTAGGTATAATAGTGTAGTGGGGTTATATTTTGTTGGGGGTTATGGAACTTAAGGGGTTAATTGTTTGGTGGCATTGAGTTGCATTGGGAGTTATGGTGTTTAAGGGGTCAATAGTGTAGTTGGGTTAGGTTGTGTTATGGGTTATGTCACTTAGGAGGTTAAAAGGGTAGGGTTAGGTTGCTTTGTGGATTATGGTGCTTAGGGGGTTAATAGTGTAGGTTGTGTTGGGGGTTATGCTGCTTAAGGAGTTAATATTCTAGTGGGTTAGGGGTTGTGGCACTTTATATGTATATACAATCATTTATTTATATGTATTTTATTGCATAATGCATTAACATGGATTTTAAATATTGCCGTTATTTTAAACATTTTGTTTTAATTTTTTTGCATTTTTTTAGGAAGAAGCCATATCAGTCTCACTAGCTTTTCAGTGGTGAGAATTTCCAGTGTGAGCAATCTAGATAATGTAAAGTGAAACTAAGTTTACATAGTCATAACGTGATGTGTTCCTGCAAAGAAACTATTTTTTGTTTAAGCGAACGCACATTCTATGTTGTGGAAGCACACATCAAATACAGGACCTGCCCCACTGAGATCATAGATAAGTGGTGATGTTGTTGGACTTTTACTGAGGTTTTGATCTCTATTATTTCCTATGGGAGACACATCACCACTCGTCGAAACAGAGAGGGTCAGCCCACTTTTTAATATATATCGCCAGACCTGCGGATTGCAAGACTGTTGAGGCCAAAAAGGGAATAACTCATGTGTTTAACAATATATTGATCATCAGGGCCTAGGAGTGTGTTATTTAAGTGTGTACGAATGCCTATGTTTGTGTTCATGTGTTATTATCTTTACAATATTTTCATGCTTGACTACACTCAAGAATAAAGTGCGCACACATTTTAGTCACTTGACCAAAAATTGCACAGGTAAAACATTTTGCTCACTGTGTTAAAAAAAAAATAGAAGAGATATTGGTTGTAACTTATCTACAAGTCTGTAAAAAAACTAGACTGATTGGTTTTAGTTAACCAATAATAAATGGAGAATAGTGTGTGGAGAACATTATTTATTTTACAGATTACAAAGACCTTGCCTTGGGGTCTTTTTTCAATATGTACCATTTAGCGCTGCGGAATCTGTTGGCAATATACAAATAATAATAATAGCTTAACCACCGGATATTGCTCAAGGGTAAATATTATTGGGTAATAATATTTCAAATGGGTCTTTTGAAGGAGCAGCACTTCTGTTTTCTCTCTAAGCAAGGAAGTAAAAGAAGATCTTGTTTAGTTGGTATATTGAAGCCTTGCATTGTTTCAAAAATGTTAAGGTGTTTATGTATCTAAGCCAATAAAGCTAACCATCTATAATCAAACCTGAGTTGGGGAGCCCCAGTAGGGTTTTCAGAAGAAGGGTTTTCAGAAGATGTCCAACCAGTATACCTAGGTGGGAATCAACTTATCTCCTCTCTTATCCCACTGGAGTTGTCTCTTAGTTTTCCTTGTTCTTTGTGAATTGGGCAACAACTCTAGAGCAGACACCATCAACTTATGAACATGAAGAAGCTTGTGGTGGAGGGTCAGTAATCAGTAGGCTCTAGCAAGTATAGGCCATTGGAAACAGAAGATAAAGACTGTTATTAAACTTTTCTGCTCTGTCTGAATCATAAAATATGACATTTTTGGGTTTCACATCACTTTTAAATATTTTTGTAACAAATAGATTAAATAAATTTTTTTCTCTTATATGCTATATAAATTATTAAGGGCTAGATTACAAGTCATGCGGTATGTCTTTCCCGTGTGCAATATGGTCTTTTCGCAAGCAATCTTCCATTGCGCATATTACAAGTCTTTAAAAATCTCTATCATGCACGCTCCAAGAGCTGTAGCTAACAGTTTTCCGCAACTAAAAAGTTTCACGAAACACTTCAAAAATACATTACAAAGTACAGTTACACTCATATTAAACCTTGTTTATAAAAACTATTTAAAAAAAATATTGCACAAAAAAGTTATAAGGGCACAAAGATAGGAGATCTCGAGTGTTAGGAAAAAAAAGCAGACAAAGGGATTTTACATAGAGATACATACAGATACATTGCTAAAGATGTATTTGTATGTATATATATTCAATACTGGAGAACAGTTCTTATCAATATAAGCCGTCCTGTAGGTACGAGTACTATAACTAACGGCTCCCCATTTTACTGAAAAGCTCACAATATGCACAAACCCCTGATTCAAAACCTAACGCCAGTGTAATGAAGCCCAGGATTACAGCGTCACAGCTGTCTAGTATCCACCTTCCGGAAGGGCAAAAGTCACTCACCCATCTTCTACCGCAGCTCTACCACTCTCTAGGAACAGGAACACATCAAGCTCAGGCTCAGCAGACCATGCTTTGAGGAAACCACAGCTCCGGTGTGGATAACTGACTCACGCCTCCGTCCTTACTGACTGTGTGTGTTTTTACTTCCGGGTATGATGTCATCAATGGGCATAGTAGACACTGACAAATAGGAGGGTTGCTTCATGAAAGTGTTGTGTTTCAGACTCCAGGGGGTACTGTGAAAGCCATGATATGGGGAATTCAAGTACAAGGCAAAAGGAGGACTCCTTGTTGTCCGTAATGCAAAATTGAAGAAAAGATAGCCTTGGAGTTGGATCAATAAAAAACTCCAAACTTTATTAAACACAGTACAAAAATTCACAGGACTATCAGATTCATATCTGATAGTCCTGTGAATTTTTGTACACAGTATTGGCATTTTTTAGCTATACGTGTTTAATAAAGTTTGGAGTTTTTTATTGATCCGACTCCAAGGCTATCTTTTCTTCATTTATGTATATATATGTGTACATGTATATTAATATATTTATATGTTTATATATGTATTGAAAGACATATATACAAATATAAAAACTTAAATAAATATGTACACATATACAGACATATATAAATGTGCATTATATCCCTTTGCCATTAAGTAGATAAAAATATGATAAAACATATTTATGCATTCTTCCTATTTCATCAAGATTTTAACTATGTATTTACTGTAAATATTTACATTTGCTAACTCGAAAATATGCTATGTTGTATGCGCAATGGGTTTTTTTTCCACTTTTTTCTTCATAGATCTCAATGGGGGAATACATGCACTTACATGCGAAAACCAAACTTAGTATATGCACGGTATCCGGTTTAACACGCAAGCAAACTAGCACCTAGATTACGAGTTGTGCGTTAGGCTTAAAAAGCAGTGTTGGCCGGTCCCAATGCTGCTTTTTGACGCCCGCTGGTAATACGAGTCTTGCAGGTACAGGTGTACCGCTCACTTTTTTGGCCAGATTCGGAAATATCGCAAATCGACTTACGTCAATTGTGTATCCTATATTTTCAATGGGACTTGAATAGCGCCATTATTACAAGTCTGCCAAAACGTGAGCAGTAGACCCTCTCCTGTCACGCCTGGTACCGCATTTTAAAGTCAGTAGTTAAGAGTTTTACACTACAACGCCGTAGCATAAAACTATTAACTAAAGTGCAAAAAGTACACTAACACCCATGAACTACCTATTAACCCCTAAACCGAGGGCCCCCCCCCCACATCGCAAACACTAAACTAAAATGTTTAACCCCTAATCTGCCGGCCCTAACATCACCGACACCTACCTACATTTATTAATCCCTAATCTGCCGCCCACAACGTCGCCGCCACTATACTAAAGTGATTAACCCCTAAATCTAAGTCTAACCCTAACCCTAACACCCCCTAACAAATATAATTACAATAAATCTAAATAAAATTACTACAATTCCCTAAATAATTCCTATTTAAAACTAAATACTTACCTATAAAATAAACCATAAGCTAGCTACAATATAACTAATAGTTACATTGTAGCTAGCTTAGGGTTTATTTTTATTTTACAGGCAACTTTGTATTTATTTTAACTAGGTACAATAGTTATTAAATAGTTATTAGCTATTAATAACTACCTAGTTAAAAAAAGACAAATTTACCTGTAAAATAAAACCTAACCTAAGTTTCAATTACACCTAACACTACACTATAATTAAATTAATTACCTAAACTAAATACAATTAATTAAAATTTTAAAAAATTATCTAAAGTACAAAGAAAACAAACACTAAATTACAGAAAATAATAAAATAATTACAAGATTATTAAACTAATTACACCTACTCTAATCCCCCTAACAAAATAAAAAAGCCCCCCAAAGTAAAAAAAGCCCTACCCTACACTAAATTACAAGTGCGGGGGATTGCCCCAAAGTAATAAGCTCTTTTACCTGTAAAAAAAAATACAATCCCCCCCTACATTAAAACCCACCACCCACACAAACAACCCTACTCTAAAACCCACCCAATCCCCCTTTGAAAAAACCTAACACTAACCCCTTGAAGATAACCCTGGGCAGAAGTGGTCCTCCAGACGGGCAGAAGTCTTCATCCAAGCTGGGCAGAAGAGGTCCTCCAGACAGGCAAAAGAGGTCCTCCAGACAGGCAGAAGTCTTCATCCAAGCCGGGCAGAAGAGGTCCTCCAGACAGGCAAAAAAAACCCAGACGGCATCTTCTATCTTCATCCATCCGGCGCGGAGCGGGTCCATCTTCAAGACATCCAACGCGGAGCATCCTCTTCAAACGACGGCCAACGACTGAATGAAGGTTCCTTTAAATGACATCATAAAAGATGGCATCCCTTCAATTCCGATTGGCTGATAGAATTCTATCAGCCAATCGGAATTAAGGTAGAAAAAATCCAATAGGATTGAAGTTCAATCCTATTAGCTGATCCAATCAGCCAATAGAATGCAAGCTCAATCCTATTGGCTGATTGCATCAGCCAATAGGATTTTTTCTACCTTAATTCCCATTGGCTGATAGAATTCTATCAGCCAATCAGAATTGAAGGGACGCCATCTTGAATGACGTCATTTAAAGGAACCTTCATTCAGTCGTCGGCCGTCGTTTGAAGAGGATGATCCGCGTCGAATGTTTTGAAGATGGACCCACTCCGCGCCGGATGGATCAAGATAGAAGATGCCGTCTGGATGAAGACTTCTGCCTGTCTGGAGGACCTCTTCTGCCTGGCTTGGATGAAGACTTCTGCCCGTCTGGAGGACCACTTCTGCACGGTTGGGTGAAGACGTCTCACGGTAGGGTGATCTTCAAGGGGTTAGTGTTAGTTTTTTTTAAGAGGCGATTGGGTGGGTTTTAGAGTAGGGTTGGTTGTGTGGGTGGTGGGTTTTAATGTTGGGGGGAATTGTATTTTTTTTACAGGTAAAAGAGCTGATTACTTTGGGGCAATGCCCTGCAAAAGACCCTTTTAAGGGCTATTTGTAATTTAGTGTAGGGTAGGGCTTTTTTTTTTATTTTTGGGGTCTTTTTTATTTTGTTAGGGGGATTAGAGTAGGTGTAATTAGTTTAAAAATCTTGTAATTATTTTATTATTTTCTGTAATTTAGTTTTTTTTTTATACTTTAGATACTTTTTTAAAATTGTAATTAATTGTATTTAGTTTAGGTAATTAATTTAATTATAGTGTAGTGTTAGGTGTAATTGTAACTTAGGTTAGGTTTTATTTTACAGGTAAATTTGTCTTTATTTTAACTAGGTAGTTATTAAATAATAACTATTTAATAACTATTGTACATAGTTAAAATAAATACAAAGTTGCCTGTAAAATAAAAATAAACCCTAAGCTAGCTACAATGTAACTATTAGTTATATTGTAGCTAGCTTATGGTTTATTTTATAGGTAAGTATCTAGTTTTAAATAGGAATTATTTAGTGAATTGTAGTAATTTTATTTAGATTTATTTAAATTATATTTAAGTTAGGGGGTGTTAGGGTTAGGGTTAGACTTAGGTTTAGGGGTTAATACATTTACTATAGTGGTGGCGACGTTGTGGGCAGCAGATTAGGGGTTAATAAATGTAGTTAGGTTGCTGCGACATTGGGGGTGGCAGATTAGTGGTTAATAAATATAATGTAGGGTTCAGTGATGTTGGGGGCAGCAGATTAGGGGTTCATAACTATAATGTAGGTGGCGGCGGTGTCCGGAGAGGCAGATTAGGGGTTAATTATATAATGCAGGTGTCGGCGATGTCGGGGGCAGCAGATTAGGGGTTAATAAGTGTAATATTAGGGGTGTTTAGACTCGGGGTTCATGTTAGGGTGTTAGGTGTAGACATAAAAATTATTTCCCCATAGGAATCAATGGGGCTGCGTTAGTTGCTGAACGCTGCTTTTTTGCAGGTGTTAGGTTTTTTTTCAGCTGGCTCTCCCCCATTGATTCCTATGGGGAAATCGTGCACGAGCACGTTTTACCAGCTCACCGCTAACGTAAGCAGCGCTGGTATTGAGGTGAGATGTGGAGCTAAATTTTGCTCTTCGCTCACTTTTTTGTGGTTAATGCCGAGTTTGTAAAAAAACGTAATATCAGCTCTGTATGTAAGTGAACGGTGAGCTTAAACTGCCCGTTAGCACCGCACCCCTCCTAACGCAAAACTCGTAATCTAGGTGTAGGTTATTTTGCAATTTGTAATACCTGCAAAACCCTAAATGTGCAAAACCCTTAAAAGCAAAATGTTTTTGCAATTGCGAAAAAAAAGCTTTGCCGCTCGACTTGTAATCTTGCCCGCAGACTTTTAGACCAAGTATTTAATTATTATTTTCTTAAGATATTTTAATAGGTGGTAAGGTTTTTATTTCTGGAATGTGTTAGAAAAAACATTTTCCCGTTTCAAAGTTTTAAAGGTTTTTACAATCAAAGCCATTCTATTCCATTCGAATAACCCCCAATACCCCTCATATAACAAATATGTTTGTTACTATTCACAAATCAAGTGTATTGAAAAACACCCTTGAGAATCCCCTAAAATATGGGCATCCATTAAGCAAATTCAGGTGTTACGGCAGCAATACAAACCCAGCATGCCTGTACTAACCTAGAAGCCTGTTTTATTTCTAATGGCAGACATAAGAAAACTATTTCCCAGATGCTTCTTTTGTTGAAGAAATGTGCAATTACTCACACCACATGCAGATGTATTATCTATTGAAAAAGAAGTGGAAATGTTACCTGCACATGAGTCCACTTCAAAACATACAATGAAAGCAGAGTATTTTTTATGTATTTTCAATCTAAGATCAAAGTTATTTCTTGGCGTAGACAATTCTTGCATATATGTGAAATACATTTTGTGCACATTAGGCAATAAAATATGTGTGTGCATATATATATATATATATATATATATACACTATATATATATATATATATATATATATATATATATATATATATATATATACACTATATATATATATATATATAGCTTGACCAACGTAGATGCATTTTGCCAGAAAATATGCATCCATGGGTACAGCTTTTATTTATTTACTTTTTTATTGCTATGTATATGTTGCATTGAATCAATATGACCATGGTATTCTAAATCAGGGTGGATAAAAATCAATGATTTAAAAATCAGATTTTTTTTTAAAATTTAAATAGGATTTTCTTTAAATAAAATGTTTTTCGAGGAAAAATCAATCTAAAGATAATTTTCTATTTAAAATACATATTCATCCAAAAAAGCATTACTTTTTAATTATGTAGCATGAGGCTGTAGTGCATTGTTCCTTAATCTTTCTAGTTATGCTTGTACCTCTCTTGTACCAAGAGAACAAAGCACATTAGATAATAGAGTTTCATTGGAAAGTTGTTTAAAATTGAATGTTCTGTCTGAATCATAGTTGTTTAATTTTTACTTTACTGTCTCTATAATGCCATTGTTCCCCTGCAATTATGTACACACACAATCAATCCCTTACTAAGTTTCAAAAAGTTTAATGAATAGAAGACTGTTTGGAGTGGAGAAGATCTGCACAAGGAGCTAATTGTGAGGTGGGAGGGGCAAGCAGTAAAAATGAAAGTGAAACCTATAATGTTATTGTTTTAGTTAAATAAAACTATTTCAGTTGTTGTCATTAAGGTAATGATTATTTTTCTTTAGTTAAATAAATCTGTTTAAATTGTTATTATTAATGTAATGACTATTTTTCTCCTTCCAATAAACTGCACCTGAAAAGTGGATCCGATATGAATGAATAACCTATTAAGCGCTCTCGCTCAATCGTTACCTTCGCTAGACAGAGGCTTTTTTTTTTTTCAAAACACATTTTTATTGAGGTTTATATAGCAATATTACAGTGATACCATATTTCAAAAGACTTGTGTATAAAAAGTAATAAATAAAAGTTCATACCGCCCATACTATTGAAAGTACAATTTCTCATCTGTTACATCACAGATAATATATGGCTATAGGTAAAAGGAAAATAAGTAAGTAAAACCTGTTTTTTTTCTTCTCAATTCATAATTTAAAGTTCAACAATACATAACAAATTCATCATAATCAGTTTTAGTTGGTACTTTCTATTTACTTAACTATGTTAAACATTAATAAAACAAAAAAGTCTTATATTCGAGTGTAATTATCCGCTTTAGGGCAGGTAATGGGAACTAGGTGGAGGACAGAGACCCTGGAATGCACTTACCTTATATCAATTGACAGAGTGTTTGTATTGTTCCCAGTAAAATTTTATATTAGGGAAAAATCCAATTGCTGTTTCATTTAGTATCCCTCTAATTTTAAAAGTTCCTCTATCCTTGATGTCCAGAGTTGTATGGAGGGGACAGTTATTTTTTTCCAATGTCTCGCGATTATAGATTTGGTTCCATTGATTACTATTTGGAAAAGTTCTAATCTAGTTTTACATGTACTAGGCGGCCTATCATTCAACAAAGCATGGGTAGGCTGAAGCTTATAACTCTCTCTGAATAGATATTTTCCCACTCTCTCTACTTCTTCCCAAATAGATTTGATTTTGCTGCACTCCCACCAGACATGTAGCATGCTTCCTATACCTCCACATTCCCTCCAACATAAATTTGAGCTATGAGGATAAATAACCTTAAGGCGAGCTGGGGCAGATACCATCGGGTTAGAATTTTATAATTCATTTCTAGTATCTGTGTTGAATTTGATAATCTATGTGTGTGCCTAAAGATTACACCCCAGTCTTTCTCACAGATTAGTTTGTTAAATTCTCTATTCCATTTTCCAGTATAAGTGGGTAACATATTTACCTGTGCATCTATGAGGAGGCGTCTGGCCAAAGACAATGTAGCCCATCTAGGGCATTCATCTAAACATATTTTTCTAGCATTGTAGGAGATCTAATGTAGTTCAGCTTATGTGGCGATGTTTGAAGTAAGTGGTGTAATTGTGCATACTTTATCAAGGAGCTGAAGAACTCTCCCACTGTTTGTGTCAATGATTGTTGTGTTTTAAGTTTGCTATTTTCTTTTAATCTTGTTATTGGGATCAAGTTCCCACAGAGTTAGAACGATTTTGAGTTGGGTATGGTTGTATTCAGGAATTCTTTATTCAGGGATATAGGGGACAATGGTGATTGGTTAGTCGATAATCCTTTTGTGTTTTTTATTAGTTTGTCCCATATATAGAATGTGTGCTTGAATATTGCCATCTGTTGAATTATCTGAGGCCTTGCTTCCCTTCCTACCCAACATACGGTTCCTATGTGCCATGTATTCAAAATGCGTGCGTCTATTTTCAACCCAAGCTTTTGTGTTATTTATATGCCAGTCTATAATTATTTGAATTGGGATAGCATTGTTGTATGAGAGTATGTTAGGAGATCCCAAACCACCCTTGTCCAGAGTCTTATATAATGTTTTCTTTTGTATTCTTAGTTTTGTTGTGCCCCATATGTATGTGCTAATACATGCTTGTAATGTATGAATATTGAGGTGATAGGGAGATGGGAAGGACTTGAAGTAGAAACTAAATTTTGGGTAAAATTGTCATTTTTATTCCTTGAATTCTTCCCCACCACAGTAAAGTTTTAGAGGACCATTCTTTTAATGTGGATTGGATATTTATCAATAATTTTTGGTAGTTTAGCTAAAATAAAATTTGGGGATTATTTGTTAGTTCTATTCCTAGATATTTGAGTGAGCGTTGTTGCATTTTGTATGGACATATTTTGTTCAGGTAAAGGAAGTCAGTGGGATTCATCACAATGTTAAGCATTTCAGTTTTTTAGGCATTAACTGAAAAGTAGGAAAATCTTCCAAAGGTTTCTATCTCTGTCATTAGACGTGGTAAAGATGTTTGAGGGGAGGCGAGGGACACCAACACGTCATCTGCATACATCATCAGTTTGGTTTCATGCGTATTGATTTTTATACCCGAGATTTGTTTGTTTAATCTAATACGGGATAGTGAGAATGAACAAAAGTGGAGACAAGGGGCATCCTTACCTAGTGCAATTGTTAATATTTAGAGAGCTAGATAAGTGTCCATTTACTTTGACCCTAGCAGTAGGGTGAGAGTATATTTGGGAGATTATTGATATTAATTTAGGGCCGAATCCGAATTTGTTAAGGGTATGTGATAGAAATTTCCAATTGAGTCTGTCGAATGCTTTTTCTGCATCCATTGATATTAAAATAGAAGGGTTATTATGAATTTTAATGTAGTCTAGTATCTCTATGGCTCTGATGGTGTTGTCCCTCGCCTCTCTATGGGAGACAAATCCAACTGGGTCCAAATTAATTACAGAGGGTAGAATGCAATTAATTCTGTTTGCTAAAATTTTTGAGTAAATCTTACGGTCAGAGTTCAGTAAAGATATAGGCCTATAATTTTCTGGTTAGGTTGGGTTTTTATTGGGTTTAGGTATAACCGAGATATGAGATTCCAAACACGTCTTGAATAATATTTGTATTACAAAGACTAGTTAAGTGTGGTACAAGTATTTGTTTACATGTCTTATAATAAATATTAGGAAAGCCATCAAGCCCTGGGCTTTTGCTTTTGGGTAAGCCATCTATTACATTCAAAACTTCCTTTATAGTGGTTGGTGAGTCTAATCCCTCCGCTTCTAGTTTAGTAATGCTAGGGAGAACCAATAAATCTATATATTCCTCTAGTTCATGATTATGATTAGGATCCACTGAAGTGGGTGAATTATACAATTGTTCATAAAACTGTTTAAATATTAAGGCAATTCCCTCATTGTCAAAAACTTCACGGTTATCTACTGTCATTTTATGAATCTGTGTGCTCAGGTTTTTTTTTTTTAAGGGCTCTGTATGCGCCTGCTCTATTTCCATCTGTGAAATACCTTTTCTTGAGGTACGGTGCCTTGGCATAGGAAGCAGTTCATTTAGGGATTTTCTGTCCGTCTGCAATTTTATAAGGAGAACAGTATTGAGTTGATCTCTTTTATGTTTTCTATCTAAATCTTTCACCTCTCTGAGGAGTCTAAGATATTCCTCATTTTGTTTATGCTTTAATTTGGATTTTTTCCCCCATTAGTTTGCCTCTTATTACAGCTTTATGGGCCTCCCAGTTTGTCGTTACTGATTGTCAGGGGTATTGAATTGAAAGTATTCCTCAATACTATTTTGCACTTCCTTTGTCTCTTCAGGATTGTGCAGTAATGCCGCACCCAATCTCCATATATATGGTGATAAGGGACCCGGCTGCCATTTTAAGTCAATAATCACCATGTCATGATCTGACCATGTAGTATTTTTTTACTTCTGAGTGAGTTAGTAAAGGGAACCGCAATTGACTTATGTATAGGAAATCTATGCGAGAATGGGCCACTTGTGAGAATGAGTAGAAAGTTGTCTTTTTTGTCCACATGAGTGAGTCTCCATGCATGAAATAGTGTGGCCATTGTTACTGTACTATTTATCTTCTTAAGAGTTTTTAAGGAAATCTGACTATGTCCCTTTGAACAGTCTGAGATTGGTTCTAATGCAATGTTTAAATCGCCCCAAAATCACTATCCCTTTCTGAATACTCAGTACCTGGGCTATCACTTATGTTATGAAAGGAGCTTGATGTGAATTAGGACAGTAAATATTCACTAGGTCAATGGTCTGTTGAAAAGTGTTCCAACTAAAATGATGTATCTCCCTTCATGATCAACTTTTTTGTGTGATAATTGGAATGGAGTATGTTAGACAGAGGCTTTTTATGTGTGTCGGGTAGGCACTCATACAGTATTATGAGTTGAAATTAAAAAGTTAGCACAAGAGCAAAAAATTGAAGCCAGCAAAAGGTGTAATTTAGAATATTGCAACTGCATTAACCCTTTGAGTGCTAAGCACTTTCGTACCTGGGTGCTAAGATTATTTAATGTTTTTTTTTAGTTTTTGGAACATTTTATTTTTTAACTTTTTTTTTATTTTTCTCAGACCCCCAAGACTTACACTGTTGGAAAGGTTAGGAGGCGATTACCTTTCCAATGGTGGGTCTTGGGGGTTTGTAGCTGCTTAGATACCTGAGATACAGGCTTCTAAGCCGCATGCCCCCTGCTCCTATACTTAACATTGTTAAGTATAAATAAAGTTGCGCGGTGACATCATCACGTTATTGTGCGTGACGTCACCACGCAAAACGGGAAGCCCCAGCGATGCCTGATACTCTACAGGCACGATCGCCGGGGTAGGAGTGGGTGGGAGCCCCCAGATCTCCCTGAAGTTGGGAGAGTGCTAGTGACGGCTCTGAGCCGTCACTGAGTTTCCCACTCTGGTGCTAATGACGGCTCAGAGCCGTCATTAGCACTCAAAGGGTTAACATATTCCTTCATAGACTTCAATGGGATCAAAGAAGTCAAAAAAACCTAAAAAAAACATACTCGATTGTGTTTATTTTACATTCCAATGTACTTTGCATAGAAGAATATGTTCTATTTCTTATCAAATAAATATTTCTATATATATCTGATGTTGTTTGATAAAATGTATATCTATACCTAAATATATATATATATATATATATATATAATTATAGGTATAAATATATACAGATATATATATAGGAAATTATATTTAAAAATAAATAGAACATTTTGGATATATTGTTTTAACTTGCCGTGAGTTCTACACTTTTTTTCCCTTCTGAGGATATTCTGTGATTGTTGCGTAGCAGTGCGCTCCTGTTCTGTGTGACTATCGTATATCCTGTTTGTGGGCGTGCCTGGCAGTTCCGCCCGAGGTTGCAGCCTCTCGCATAACAGTAACTAGGGGGTGTGTCCCCGCCCACGCTCCATTGTGTCGGTTTCTCATCTGGGCTGATGGCGTGCGCTTCTCATCGGATCTTTCGTGTTACTCTTCTATATATAATTATAGGTATAAATATATACAGATATATATAGGAAATTATATTTAAAAATAAATAGAACATTTTCTATTATGTGAATAACATTGGAATGTAAAATATTTTTACTAAATACACAGTTAAGTGAATACACAGTGAATAAAAAAGAATTTTCATCTTGGTTTCAAATATTTGACTACAAAGAGCTCCAAAGTGTGTGTGTGTATATATATATATATATATATATATATATATATATACAGTACAGTATATATATATTACACATTTGTACCCTGTGCCTGAAGGTCAGCTTGAATTTGTCTGGAAGTTGATCGAGGTTCTTTATCCATCATTCGAACAATCCTTGCAATCTTGGATCAATTTATCTCTTTCTTCCACATCCAGGGAGATTAGCTACAGTGCCATGGGCTGTAAACTTCTTGACAATGTTGCGCATAGTGGACACAGAAACATTAAGATCTCTGGAGATGGACTTGTAACCTTGAGATTGTCCATGCTTTTCCACAATTTTTGTTCACAAATCCTCAGACAATTCTTTGCTGCTTGTTCTTTTCTCCATGCTCAGTGTGGCACACTGAGACACACAACAGAAAAGTTGAGTCAATGTTTCACCATTTTAACTGGTTGACGTGTGATTTTTATATTGTCAGCACCTGTTAATTGATACAGGTGAGTTTAATTACAAATTACAGGGGCATCACAAACTTGGAATGCAATTATTTCTTACAATTTTGAGAAGGTGCCAATAATTTTGTCCAGTCCATTTTTGGAGTTTTGTGTGGAATGTATAAGATTTGGCTTTTTTCTTTCAACTTTTTTGTGTTATGCCAATACAAACAAATCGGCTAGATTACGAGTTTTGCGGTATGAGTGAAAAAGCAGCATTATTGCTCATTTTCACTAGCTCTGGTATTACGAGTTTTGCAGGTACAGCTGTACTGCACACTTTTTGGGCCACAAGGCAACGTAACTACCGCAGCTTTTAAAAAGTTCCATAGTGCCGGTATTACGAGTTTGCCTGTCCGGCCAAAAAGTGAGCGGTACCGTCAAGATCCGTACTGTAAACTGAAAGTCAGTAGTTATGGCTTTTATGTTACAGAGCACTAAAGTGTTAAAAAGTACACTAACACCCATAAACTACCTATTAACCCCTAAACCAAGGCCCTCCTGCATCGCAAACACTAAAATAAAATTATTAACCCCTAATCTGCCGCTCCTGTCATCGCCACCACTATAATAAACATATTAACCCCTAAACCGCGGCACTCCCGCATCGCAAACCCTAGTTAAATATTATTAACCCCTAATTTGCTGCCCCAAAAATAGCCACCACTATACTAAAGTTATTAACCCCTAAACCTAACCCTAAGTTTAACCCTAACAACCACTAACTTTAATACAATTAAAATAAATCTAAATAAAAATTACTATCATTAACTAAATGATTCCTATTTAAAACTAAATACTTACCTATAAAATAAAACCTAAGCTAGCTACAATATAACTAACAGTTACATTGGAGCTCGCTTAGGTTTTATTTTTATTTCACAGGCAAGTTTGTATTTATTTTAACTAAGTAGAATAGTTAGTAAATAGTTATTAACTATTTACTAGCTACCTAGCTAAAATAAATACAAATTTATCTGTAAAATTAAACCTAACCTGAGTAACACTAACACCTAACCTTACACTACAATTAAATAAATTACATTTATTATATGCAATTAACTAAATTACAAAAAAACAAACATTAAATTACACAAAATAAAAAAAAAATATCAAATATTTAAACTAATTACACCTAATCTTATAGCCCTATCAAAATAAAAAAGCCCCCCCAAAATAAAAAAAAACCCTAGCCTACAGTAAACTACCAATGGCCCTTAAAAGGGCCTTTTGCGGGGCATTGCCCCAAAGAAATCAGCTCTTTTACCTGTAAAAAAATAATACAAACAACCGCTCAACAGTAAAATCCACCACCCAGAAAACCAACCCCCCCCAAATAAAATCCTATCTAAAAAACCTAGGCTCCCCATTGCCCTGAAAAGGGCATTTGTAAGGGCATTGCCCTTAAAAGGGCATTTAGCTCTTTTTCTGCCCAAACCCTAAGCTAAAAATAAAACCCACCCAATAAACCCTTAAAAAAAACCTAACATTAACCCCCAAAGATCAACTTACAGTTTTTGAAGACCGGACGTCCATCCTCAACAAAGCCGGGAGAAGTCTTCATCCAAGCGGTAAGAAGTGCTCCTCCAGATGGGCAGAAGTCTTCATCCAGACGGCATCTTCTATCTTCATCCATCCGACCCGGAGCGGCTACATCTTCAAGACATCCGGCACGGAGCATCCTTTTCTTTTCACAGCTCTTCAAGAATGAATTATCCTTTAAATGACATCATCCAAGATGGCATCCCTTGAATTCTGATTGGGTGATAGAATTTTATCAGCCAATCGGAATTAAAGGTGAAAAAATCCTATTGGCTGATGCATTGTATTATTTCTTTAAAGGTAAAAGAGCTGATTTCTTTGGGGCAATGCCCCACAAAAGGCCCTTTTAAGGGCCATTGGTAGTTTATTGTAGGCTAGGGTTTTTTCTATTTTGGGGGGGGCTTTTTTATTTTGATAGGGCTATTAGATTAGGTGTAATTAGTTTAAATATTTGATCATTTCTTTTTTATTTTGTGTAAGTTAGTGTGTTTTTTTGTAATTTAGTTAATTGTATTTAATTAATGTAATTTATTTAATTGTAATGTAAGGTTAGGTTTTAGTGTAACTCAGGTTAGGTTTTATTTTACAGGTAAATTTGTATTTATTTTAACTAGGTAGTTAATAACTATTTACTAACTAGTCTGCCAAGTTAAAATAAATACAAACTTGCCTGTGAAATAAAAATAAAACCTATGCTAGCTGCAACGTAACTATTAGTAATATTGTAGCTATCTTAGGTTTTCTTTTACAGGTAAGTATTTAGTTTTAAATAGGATTTATTTAGTTAATGATAGCAATTTTTATTTAGATTTATTTTAATTTTATTAAAGTTAGTTGGTGTTAGGGTTAGATTTACGGTTAGTATAGTGGTGGTGACATTGGGGGCGGCAGATTAGGGGTTAATAAGTGTAATGAAGGCGGAGGCGATGTTAGGGGCGGCAGATTAGGGGTTAATAAGTGTAGGTAGGTGGCGGCGGTGTGGGGGGCAGCAGATTAGGGGTTAATAAGTGTAATGTAGGTGGCGGCGGTGTCGGCGGCGGCAGATTAGGTGTTAAGTGTAATGTAGGTGGCGGCGGTGGTGGGAGCAGCAGATTAGGGGTTAATAAGTGCAATGTATGTGGCGGCAATGTCGGGGGCAGCAGATTAGGGGTGTTTAGACTTGGGGGTTAAGGTTATGGTGTTAGGTGTAACCATAAATTTTGTTTCCCCATAGGAATCAATGGGCCAGCGTTACGGAGCTTTACGCTCCTTTATTGCAGGTGTTAGGCTTTTTGTTAGCTGGCTCTCCCCATTGATGACTATGGGGAAATCGTGCATGAGCATGTAAAACCAGCTCAAAGCAGCGCTGGTATTTGAGTGCTGTATGGAGCTCAATTTTGCTCAACGCTGCAATATTGCCTGCTAATGGCGGGTTTTTGCAAACCTGTAATAGCAGCGCTATAGGGAGGTGAGCGGTGACAATAACTTGCAAGTTAGTACCGAGCCGCTTTTACCGCAAAACTCGTAATCTGACCGAAAAGAAATAAACGAGAATGCCTAATCATTTGTAATTGCAGCAATTTTCTGGACGAAGTGGTGCATTATCTGACAGAAATGCAGGGGTGCCAATATTTTGGCCATGACTGTGTATATATATATATATATATAGATAGATATATATATGTGTATATATATATATATGTGTGTATATATATATATATATATATATATATATATATATATATATATATATATATATATATATATATTTGAAACAGATTGCGCTCCAAGCTAACTAGTATTCCAATGCCCTGGGTGCTGCAAAAGAGGCATACAAAACGTAGAGACAAAGCGCACTCCTAGGATCCTTATTCAAATACTTTTAATGATTTAATTAATCATTAAAAGTATTTGAATAAGGATCCTAGGAGTGCGCTTTGTCTCTATGTTTTATATATATATATAATATGTGCTCATGATGAGCACATTTCCTGTTCTGGGAGAACGGCTACACGCCGACTTAAGATTTTCTTTGTCTTGAAGAAGGCTCTGATGTGAGCCGAAACGTTGACTCTTTGATGACACATTGCTGTTCAAAATAAAAACATTATATGTTTCTCTATAAAACCTGAGAGTGCCCTTCTTTTCCAAACAAATGTATACATGATTCTTTGAGGATTGCACCCAGGTGGTTGACACGTTGCCTAGGCTGGGACACCTGCTAATAGAATATATATATATATGGCTGATAAAATCTGCTCTTCCAGTTCTCAAGGTGATAGAAAAATATACTTTTTAAAGTGGAAAATGCAAGATAAATTGTGAAAGAATATAGCAAAGTTTTTGTTTTCATTATGGCTCATAGTTAAAGGACCAGTAAACACAGTAGATTTGCATAATCAACAAATGCAAGATAACAAGACAATGCAATAGCACTTAATGGCTGATTTATCAATATCTGTCTGACATGATACGCTGTAGCGTATCATATCTGATAGACATCGCTGAATGCCGACAGCATACGCTGTTGACATTTAACATTGAACAAGCAGTTCTGGTGAACTGCTTGTACAATGCCGCCCCTGCAGATTCGTGGCCAATCGGTCGCTATCAGGGGGTCTCAATCAACCCGATCGTATAGGATCAGGCGGATTGATGTCCGTAGCCTCAGAGGCAGCAGACCAGTTAAGGAGCAGCGGTCTTAAGACCACCGCATCATAACTGCTGTTTCCGGTGAACCTGAAGGCTTGCGCGGAATCAGGGGTATCAGGGGCCATTCGGCCCTTGATAAATCGACCCCCTGGTCTGAACTTCAAATGAGTAGTAGATTTTTTCTGACAATTTTAAAAGTTATGTCTATTTCCACTCCCCTGTACCATGTGACAGCAATCAGCCAATCACAAATGCATGTACGTACCATGTGACAGCCATCAGCCAATCACAAATGCATATTCTGTGAATGTTTGCACATGCTCAGTAGGAGTTGGTGACTCAAAAAGTTTAAATATAAAAAAGACTGTGCACATTTTGTTAATGGAAGTAAATTGGAAAGTTGTTTAAAATTGCATGCTCCATCTGAATAATGAAAGTTTAATTTTGACTTGACTGTCCCTTTAAACATTTTATATTACAATCTTATAGTGTTTATTGTCCACATGCTAGACATAATGATGTATTCAAAACAAAGATTAGCCTTAGAATAATATGTAGATGTACTAGTTGTTTAAATATTGAAGATATAAGTGTAAGGCCTCTAGTTATCAAAGCATCTACTATGGTGCATTCGCGGGCGTTAATACGCTCGCCAAACTTCGCCATACATCGCCGTCGCAGACCTTAATACGCTCTCCATATTTATAAATAAAAACATCCAAAGCATGCGCGTCAAGTACGGTGCGAAGAGGAGCGGACTGTTGTTAACTAACAGTCATCGACGTTGCAGCGATTCGAGCTTTTCCCAACTTTATTTATATCTGCAGTAAAGTCCAGGAACATAGCACATACTTTGTCAGCAGATGATTGTATAAATATATTGTAATTTTTGGTTTAAATTGAATTTGAAAGATAGCAAGTAGCGACATATTCTTAGTAAAATGGAGAGGGAATTATGTTTTTTAAACATTTTATATATTGGACATATTTTACTATGATTACGTTATATTTGCAACTTCTATCTGTGTGTATATACAGAGTATATGTTTTTGATATCTATCACTATTTGAAGGGGATAGGAAACAAAAAATATTTAATTTACACTAGTGGGAGCTAGCTGCTAATTGAGCCTATTATGTAGTTCTTTTGTCTTTGTATATTAATTATTGCGACAAGTTAAGTGCAAAACTGTGCACAAAATATGTAATCTCTAATTTTTAAAGAGAGACAAACTTGGAGCCTAATCCATTTAAAGCATTTTTTTTATTTCTATATCTAATAATGCATTAAATATAGATTATTTTTTTCAGTGTCTACATATTTAATAGTTTGTAATTGACTTGTTAGGTTATATGTTTATTTGTTTTGCAGCATTATATATATATATATATATATATATATATATATATATATATATATTCCTTGATATCTCTATCTGTATATGTACATATTAATCTATGTAATTTTTAAATAGAATGATAGATGTATTTATGTATATATCTTTTTTCTTTTTTTTTAAATTTCATATATAATTTTTAGTAATTAATGGGACACCAATATCATAGAATATAATTTCAAGCGACAATACAAACCTTTAACTTTTACTAAAGGAACACCAAGCACATTTATGTACTTCCAGAATTATGATTCAATTTAAAATCATTTTCCAAATTACTACTATTAACCATTTTAATTAGTTCTTTGGTTATCTTTATTTTAAAAAGAAGGCATCTAGGCTGAGGAGCAAGATAAATCCAATTGAACCCCCCCATGGAAAAGCACTATTTCATTGGTGATGTTCAATCAGCAAGGTCAACTCATGTTCTGATTAAAAATGGTCACAGTTCATAAATTGAAATGTTTGATTTAAAATACAGACACAAATAGACTGATGACAATTTGAGAATGTGACTATCTTACAAACTTTATTTAAATTGTACGCTCTATCTGAAGCATGAACAATAACATTTATGTTTATTTTTACTTAAATCCTCAGATAACCTTTTCTAATTGAAATAGCAATGCACATGTGAAAGCCAATCATATAATGATTCCGATTTAACAAATATCTGCCGGACCTGATCCGACAGTGCGGATCAGGTCTGCCAGACCTCGCTGAATGCAGAGAGCAATACGCTCTCTGTATTCAGCATTGCACAAGCAGCTCTTTTGAGCTGCTGGTGCAATTCCGCCCCCTGCAGACTTGACGACAATTGGCCACAAGCAGGGGGTGTCAATCAACCTGATCGTACTCAATCGTTTTGAATTGTTGAGATTCCTGTCCGCCTCATCAGAGCCAGTGGTCAGGGTTATGGAGCAGCAGTCTTTAGACCGCTGCTCCCTAACTTGTGTTTCTGTTGATTCCTAATACTCGCCAGAAACACAGTCCCTCAATAAATGTGCCTCAATGCATCTATGTGCATTCATCAATCAGCAGCTATATAGTTTAACAGCATATTATTGTCTTTAAATTGTATTTAAATGAATTTTAGAAAACAAATGTACCACATTTTCTGCTATTTATACATATTTCTCTATTATTTTTTTTTCATGTCACTTGAAATTAATATTTAAATGAATACAGCAACACAATAATTAAGATTAAATATATATTTATTAAACATAAAAAGTAAAACTCTTTTTTAAAATCCTTTTTATTTTATTTGTTTTTTAACTTTTTTTCTTTTTCTTTTTTTTTCTTTTTTTTAAATATTTTTTTGACAAAAATATAACAAAAATTTTAAATTAAAGAAGATTTATGGCCTCCTGCATGGCCCGCACAGCCCTGGAAACTGTATTTAGGCCCTGGGCAAGCTCCAGGAATATATCATGCAGGAAGGGCCCAGTTTGGGTGTCCTGATCTTGATCTAGAAAAAGACCAAAAGAAAATATGTTAGATAAATTCTTTATCAAGATAGAATTTGTAAAACATTATATTTTGTTAACTTACATTCAATTGGAGCCGCCGCCACCTCCTCTTCAGCTCCTACCGACGACATCGGGGGTTGCTGAGCATCCCCCGGTACTGGGTCTTCTGTCAGAGATGAAGCACAATAATGAACAAATGTTAGTAGGATCAGTGACAACTCCTATATTTTACACCAAACCATTTAAAAATGATCCAAAACTTCCTCTCTAAATTATATTTGAAACAAAATAAATAAAATGGACACGCAAACCACATATTTACTTTCCGCTTTTCAAATGAGACTATAATGTTTTAAATCAATAATTTTTTTTAGAGATGTTATAATTGGCTTCATTCTTCTATAATATTTTGATGAAAAGCATATCTAGATATTCTCTGTAGTTGCCTTCTATAATTTTCTCACCCATATACATTGTTATATCTTCAACAAAGGATAGATATAGAATTAAGTAAATTGAATATTCTAACTAAATTGTAAACTTTTGTAATATTATAATCTCTATCTGAATCATGATAGAAAATGTTAGTGTTTAGTGTCCCTTCAACATGCAGCCTGAAAGAACCTTTAAAAAATAATAATAATAATAATGTTAAAGGGACATGAAACCACAACATTTTCTTTCATGATTCGGATAGATTAAACATTTTTAGACAACTTTCCAATTTACTGCTGTTATCAATGTTGCTTCATTCTCTTGGTATCTTTTATTGAAGAACCAGCAATGCATTCCTTGGAGCTAGCTGAATACATTGGACAGCCAATGAAAATGGCCATAGAATTTTAGTCACCAATCAGCAGCTAGCTCCAAGTGCCTGAGCCTATCTAGATATGCTATTCAACAAAGGATACCAGGAGAATGAAGCAAATTAGATAATAGAAGTAAATTGTAAAGTTGTTTAAAATTGTATGTTGTATATGAAACATGAAAGAAAAAAATTGGTTTTAATGTACCTTTAAATAATGCCAAAATAGTATGAGAATTGTAAATTACCTTGGATATCAGGGACTTCAACATCTGTCCTGAATCCTCCTCCTGACGACCCTCAAGGAGGGTCAATGGCAACGGTGGCGAGAAGCGGTTGCTCCTCGGAGTTGCCATTGACACTGGCCTTACGTACCGGGGGATCCTATGCCTTGGACGCCTGAGATCTGTGAAAATAAAAAGTTGTATGTCCACATTAGATACAGGATATATATTATTGTTGAGTAATGTATCTGCAGCAGCAATGCATGTAATCTTTATTCTTTCTGTTGAAAAACAAATATATACATACATTTTTATCTCTAGAGAGAAGTATCAATATCAAGATATCTCTGTATATCTAGATATGCTTTATATATATATATATATATGATATATATATATATATATATATGTATATGATATATATATATATATATATATATATATATACACACACACACATATGCTAGATAGATAGATAATATATATTATTTCTCTGTCTGTCTGTTTGTCTGTCTGTCTGTTTCTCACACTTATTAAATATGCAAATATAGATACATATCTAAATATTTTGTTTGGTTTAAGAATATATATACAGGGAGTGCAGAATTATTAGGCAAATGAGTATTTTGACCACATCATCCTCTTTATGCATGTTGTCTTACTCCAAGCTGTATAGGCTCGAAAGCCTACTGCCAATTAAGCATATTAGGTGATGTGCATCTCTGTAATGAGAAGGGGTGTGGTCTAATGACATCAACACCCTATATCAGGTGTGCATAATTATTAGGCAACTTCCTTTCCTTTGGCAAAATGGGTCAAAAGAAGGACTTGACAGGCTCAGAAAAGTCAAAAATAGTGAGATATCTTGCAGAGGGATGCAGCACTCTTAAAATTGCAAAGCTTCTGAAGCGTGATCATCGAACAATCAAGCGTTTCATTCAAAATAGTCAACAGGGTCGCAAGAAGCGTGTGGAAAAACCAAGGCGCAAAATAACTGCCCATGAACTGAGAAAAGTCAAGCGTGCAGCTGCCAAGATGCCACTTGCCACCAGTTTGGCCATATTTCAGAGCTGCAACATCACTGGAGTGCCCAAAAGCACAAGGTGTGCAATACTCAGAGACATGGCTAAGGTAAGAAAGGCTGAAAGACGACCACCACTGAACAAGACACACAAGCTGAAACGTCAAGACTGGGCCAAGAAATATCTCAAGACTGATTTTTCTAAGGTTTTATGGACTGATGAAATGAGAGTGAGTCTTGATGGGCCAGATGGATGGGCCGTGGCTGGATTGGTAAAGGGCAGAGAGCTCCAGTCCGACTCAGACGCCAGCAAGGTGGAGGTGGAGTACTGGTTTGGGCTGGTATCATCAAAGATGAGCTTGTGGGGCCTTTTCGGGTTGAGGATGGAGTCAAGCTCAACTCCCAGTCCTACTGCCAGTTTCTGGAAGACACCTTCTTCAAGCAGTGGTACAGGAAGAAGTCTGCATCCTTCAAGAAAAACATGATTTTCATGCAGGACAATGCTCCATCACACGCGTCCAAGTACTCCACAGCGTGGCTGGCAAGAAAGGGTATAAAAGAAGAAAATCTAATGACATGGCCTCCTTGTTCACCTGATCTGAACCCCATTGAGAACCTGTGGTCCATCATCAAATGTGAGATTTACAAGGAGGGAAAACAGTACACCTCTCTGAACAGTGTCTGGGAGGCTGTGGTTGCTGCTGCACGCAATGTTGATGGTGAACATATCAAAACACTGACAGAATCCATGGATGGCAGGCTTTTGAGTGCCCTTGCAAAGAAAGGTGGCTATATTGGTCACTGATTTGTTTTTGTTTTTGAATATCAGAAATGTATATTTGTGAATGTTGAGATGTTGTATTGGTTTCACT
Source organism: Bombina bombina (assembly GCF_027579735.1). Taxonomy (NCBI): domain Eukaryota; kingdom Metazoa; phylum Chordata; class Amphibia; order Anura; family Bombinatoridae; genus Bombina; species Bombina bombina. Next base: position 155,635,134 of record NC_069503.1, read on the forward strand.
GGTAAAAATAAATAATTGAAATGGGTATATATTTGTTTTTTGTTAAGTTGCCTAATAATTATGCACAGTAATAGTCACCTGCACACACAGATATCCCCCTAAAATAGCTAAAACTAAAAACAAACTAAAAACTACTTCCAAAAATATTCAGCTTTGATATTAATGAGTTTTTTGGGTTCATTGAGAACATGGTTGTTGTTTAATAATAAAATTAATCCTCAAAAATACAACTTGCCTAATAATTCTGCACTCCCTGTATATATACATATATATATATATATATATATATATATATATACACACATGTATATATATATATATATATATATATATATGTACATGCATAATATATTTGTAAATATTTATCTCTATGAGTAAAGTTTCTTGCAGCATGATTAATAATTATGATGTTTTTTTTTTTTTTTTTTTTTAAATCTCCATTCTTACGGCTAGATTTAGAGTTTTGTCGGTAAGGACCCGCGTAGCTAACGCCGGCTTTTTTCTGGCCGCACCATAAAAATAACTCTGGTATTGAGAGTCCACATAAAGGCTGCGTTAGGCTCCAAAAAAGGAGCGTAGAGCATATTTAACGCAGCTTCAACTCTCGATACCAGAGTTGCTTATGGACGCGGCCAGCCTCAAAAACGTGCTCGTGCACGATTCCCCCATAGGAAACAATGGGGCTGTTTGAGCTGAAAAAAAACCTAACACCTGCAAAAAAGCCGCGTTCAGCTCCTAACGCAGCCCCATTGTTTGCTATGCGTAAAAACTTCCTACGTCTGCACCTAACACTCTAACATGTACCCCGAGTCTAAACACCCCTAACCTTACACTTATTAACCCCTAATCTGCCGCCCCCGCTATCGCTGACCCCTGCATATTATTTTTAACCCCTAATCTGCCGCTCCGTAAACCGCCGCTACTTACATTATCCTTATGTACCCCTAATCTGCTGCCCCTAACACCGCCGACCCCTATATTATATTTATTAACCCCTAATCTGCCTCCCACAACGTCGCCTCCACCTGCCTACACTTATTAACCCCTAATCTGCCGAGCGGACCGCACCGCTACTATAATAAAGTTATTAACCCCTAATCCGCCTCACTAACCCTATAATAAATAATATTAACCCCTAATCTGCCCTCCCTAACATCGCTGACACCTAACTTCAAACATTAACCCCTAATCTGCCGACCGGAGCTCACCGCTATTCTAATAAATGTATTAACCCCTAAAGCTAAGTCTAACCCTAACACTAACACCCCCCTAAATTAAATATAATTTTATTCTGACTATCTCTCGAATTCCGATTGGCTGATAGGATTCCATCAGCCAATCGGAATTAAGGTAGGAATATTCTGATTGGCTGATGGAATCAGCCAATCAGAATCAAGTTCAATCCGATTGGCTTATCCGATCAGCCAATCAGATTGAGCTTGCATTCTATTGGCTGTTTAATTGTAACTTAGGTTAGGATTTATTTTACAGGTAATTTTGTAATTATTTTAACTAGGTAGCTATTAAATAGTTCTTAACTATTTAATAGCTATTGTACATGGTTAAAATAGTTACAAAGTTGCCTGTAAAATAAATATTAATCCTAAAATAGCTACAATGTAATTATAATTTATATTGTAGCTATATTAGGATTTATTTTACAGGTAAGTATTTATCTTTAAATAGGAATAATTTATTTAATAAGAGTTAATTTATTTCTAGTTAGGGTTAGACTTAGCTTTAGGAGTTAATACATTTATTAGAATAGCGGTGAGCTCCGGACGGCAGATTAGGGGTTAATAATTGAAGTTAGGTGTCGGCGATGTTAGGGAGGGCAGATTAGGGGTTAATACTATTTATTATAGGGTTAGTGAGGCGGTTTAGGGGTTAATAACTTTATTATAGTAGCGGTGCGGTCCGCTCGGCAGATTAGGGGTTAATAAGTGTAGGCAGGTGGAGGCGACGTTGAGGGGGGCAGATTAGGGGTTAATAAATATAATATAGGGGTCGGCGGTGTTAGGGGCAGCAGATTAGGGGTACATAGCTATAATGTAGGTGGCGGCGCTTTGCGGTCGGCAGATTAGGGGTTAATTATTGTAGGTAGCTGGCGGCGACGTTGTGGGGGGCAGATTAGGGGTTAATAAATATAATACAGGGGTCGGCGGTGTTAGGGGCAGCAGATTAGGGGTACATAAGTATAACGTAGGTGGCGGTCGGCAGATTAGGGGTTAAAAAAATTTAATCGAGTGGCGGCGATGTGGGGGGACCTCGGTTTAGGGGTACATAGGTAATTTATGGGTGTTAGTATACTTTAGAGTACAGTAGTTAAGAGCTTTATGAACCGGCGTTAGCCCAGAAAGCTCTTAACTACTGACTTTTTTCCTGCGGCTGGAGTTTTGTCGTTAGATTTCTAACGCTCACTTCAGACACAACTCTAAATACCGGAGTTAGAAAAATCCCATTGAAAAGATAGGATACGCAATTTACGTAAGGGGATCTGCGGTATGGAAAAGTCGCGGCTGAAAAGTGAGCGTTAGACCCTTTTTTGAGTGACTCCAAATACCGGAGTTAGCCTAAAACCAGCGTTAGGAGCCTCTAACGCTGGTTTTCACGGCTAACGCCAAACTCCAAATCTAGGCCACAGTTTCTATATATATGTCTCCATAAAATAAATTATGATAATTTACAGAGGAATAACATATTATTTGTTTGACCCTCTTGAAAAATTATGGGGTGTTGAATGACATCAAATGTTTGTATGCAACTAAGTCAAAACATTGAAAAACAACCAATAAAAAATAAGATGGGCCTGTTTTAAGAAAACTGTAAATATCATCAAATAAATATATAAAATAAATTTAAATATGACTAGCTCATAAAGATATTTAGAAATAACTTTTTTTCAAGATATGCGTCAATTAAGTATACATTTTTTTAAGTAAAATACACAATACTTACATGCTCGAATGAGCGCACGGAAATCGTGATACCGCTCAGGCTCACGTCTATGGAGGTCTGAGAACCTCCGTAGACAATTGCGCCTGGAACGGTGGACCCCCGAAACCCTTCTCATCCTCCGCATCATTTCATATATAATACGGTCACGGTCCTCATGTACTATCCCACGTACACCTCCTATTCTCCGTGGAAAGTACTTGTCCATTCCATAGACTAAAATCAGTAACTCTCCCTCACTAAAAATCAGTGGACGTTGCGCCATTGTAGTCTCATAAAAAAAATATCTAAAATAATTTTTTAGTGCGACACAAATATACCAAAAATATACAAATTTGATTGGTTCTTGCAAGTGTAACTAAAAATATTAATATTTGGTTGGCTGATTAGATGTTTCGCTTGTTCATGACGATTACTGGTTCTTGCAAGTGTAACTAAAAATATTAATATTTGGTTGGCTGATTACATGTTTCACGTGTTCATGACGATTACTATTTAATTCCCAAAAAATAAAAAAAACATGCGCCATTAATGACTCAACATAAACCAAATTAAATTTACGATTTATTCAAATATAAAAATTAATTTGATCATAGTATTGCCTGGATTCTTGCGGCTTCAGCGTATCATCAAATATTTAAAGAAGTGATCCCTCTCCTGTCGGACAATAGCCCTCTCAAACATAATACATGTGAAATGGTACACACTATAGACAAATCTGAGGCCATGTAAACAAGGATGAACCCTTGTAGACAAGTATGACACACTGTAGACAAGTATGACGCCCCATAGAAATGGATGACACCTTGTAGACAAGTATGACACACTGTAGACAAGGATGACGGATTCACCGACAACAAATAATTTATATTGCGCCATAGATATATTTTAAAACATTCAATAATATTTCTTTACTGAGACATCAAGACAACAATTATAGATCGTTATTATTCTATAATTATATTAACCCTTTGAGTGCTAATGACGGCTCTGAGCCGTCACAGAGTTTCTCACTCTGGTGCTAATGATGGCTCAGAGCCGTCATGAGCACTTTCCCACCTTGAGGGAGATCTGAGGGCTCCTAACAGCTCCTACCCCAGCGATCGTTGCCTGTAGAGTGACAGGCATCGCCGGGGCTTCACGTGATGCACGGTGACATCACGCACAATAACGTGATGACGTCACTGCACAACTTTATTTATATTTAACAATGTTAAGTATAGGAGGAGGGGGCATGCTGCTTAGAAGCCTGTATCTTAGGCATCTAAGCAGCTACAGACCCCCAAGACCCACTGTTGGAAAGGGAATCGCCTAACCTTTCCAACAGTTTAAATCTTGGGGATCTGTAAAAACAATAAAAAAAGTTAAAAAATGTTTTTTCAAATATTAAATAAATTAAAAAAACCTTAGAAAATATTAGCACCCAGGTGGGAAAGTGCTTAGCACTCAAAGGGTTAAACAGGTGTCATCAATGACGAAATTATGTGAAAAATGTCTTAATACTGTAAAAGTTTTTGATGATTTTATAATTGTTAACTGCTGATTGTCTACGTATTACCTATCTATAAAAGGGAATTTAAAATGGAGTATATTGACCTATGTTTTACAAGAGGTATAGGAGTTCTAAAGCCCAAAAGACATTGCTCTCCAGAAAAGAAGAGATCTGGAGAGCAATAGCTGGCAGTGTCTCCGCTGAAGGGACACATCCCAAAATGGTGGGGCACTGTAAGAAAAGATTCCCTGACATCAAGAGAATCTTAAAGGCCAAGCTGTCCAGGGAGAATCAGTCTGCACGTATGACCGGTGGTGGCGCACCATATGTGGCTGAACTATTGGAATATGAGGTTCAGCTGCGGGAGAAGCTGGGAGCAAACATGATGCTCGGTCTGGATTTAGTGGGGCATGATACTGACGAGTTGGCAGGTAAGATGATATTACTTGCATTATTGATGTTGCACAGGTTTTTTTTGTTTGTTTTTTTTTCAAATGTTTATTAAGATTATGATGTGCAATAATATTGATAATAATATTTTATTTCATGTAATTTGTTTAAACATCTACCAGTGCTGCAGCTGCAGCTGCAGTTCCAGCTAGTGATGCTGCCACGGCTGGAGATGACACCCTCCTATTGCCCGTCAGTATCCACACTGAATCAAGCCACAGCTTCTCCTCGGCCGCCACACACCCGGACATTATGTGCAGCAGTATGTTTGCTATTATTACTTTGGTTTTAATGTAATTGTTATCACTTGTATGATTGTTCACATTTCTAAATATGTATATTCTATTTTCATTATATAGCTGAGGTCCGAAGGGCTTTGGGACCCCCTCCAAGATCTACGATCTCCTCCTCAGCTATCAAAAACAACATCAAACATGAATGTTATCTTTGCTCAGAGTATCAGAATTGTCAATAGCTCAATGTGAAAGTTATTTTTTTATTAATGAAGAATATCACTTTCATAAACATTAATGGGAAATAACATAGATTGTTTAGATAATGTCTCATTTCATAGTATTTCAAAGAATAGGACAGTCAAATGATGTTAGTTCTCATTTACATAGAACATTTATTTTACATACACATACGCAAATTTAACTATTGTTAAATTTAAATATTTATATTATCTTTAGTTAGCCATAAATTTACAGGGACATGAAACAAAAACACATATTCAGTGGATTAGGATAGGGAATTCTAGATTAAACATATGGAAAATGTAAGTATATTATTTAATTTGCATCATTACATTTTTATACTTTAGATTAAAAGGTTTACTTTGAAAGCACTGTAGTATCAGAAAACCAAGCTTATAGATGATGATTGCTACATGCATACATCTATAGATAGATATACTTATATACTGATTGTGATTGGCTCACCAATGTGAGTGATCAAACAATAGTGCATTGTTTCTCCTTCAAAAAAGATACAGAGTAAATGAATCCAATTAAATAGAAATATATTTTATTTGAAATTTAATTTTGTATTCTATAGCTTAAAGGGATAGTATAGTTAACATTAACATTTAATGGTTCAGATAGAACATACAATTAAAGGGACAGGAAACCCACATTTTTTTCATTTACAAAGACAATGTGTTTTTTAACATCTTTCTAATTTAATTCTATTATCTAATTTGTTTATTCTCTTGATATTCTTTGATGAAAAGCATATCTAGATATGCTCACTAGCTGCTGATTGTTTGCTGCACATAGAAGCCTCATGTGATTGGCTCACCCATGTGCATTGCTTTTTCTTCAAATAAGGATATCTAAAAAATGAAGCAAAATAAATAATAGAAGTAAATTGTAATGTTGTTTAAATTTGTATGTTCTATCTGAATCATGAAAGAAAGATTTTGGGTTTATTGGCCCTTTAAGCTTCAAATTTGCTCCTATCATCAATTTTTATTTATTATCTTGTTATCTTTATTTTCAAACCATGAATGTAAGCTTAAAAGACAGGCCATTTTTGCTTCAGCACCTGGGTACCGCTTGTTGATTGTTGTATAAATGTAAACATCCAATCAACAAACGGTATACATTTGATGAAAGAAAAATGTGCCTTCTTGTAATATTACTTTATATCAATTTTCAAAGAAAGATAACAAGAGAACTAAAAAGAATTGATAATAAGATTAACTAATAATCTTGCTTAAAATGTCATGATCTATCTGAATCATGTAAGTTTAGTTCTTACTAGACTATCACTTTAATGATGATTAAACATATTGGAATTGACAGTCCTTTGCAACTTCAAATGAATGAAAGGTTTGGATAATCACCTGTGTATTGCATGACGATTCTTTGAGGCCTATTTAACAAATGTCTGTCGGACATGATCCGACAGTGCGGATCAGGTCTGACAGACATAGCTGAATGTGGAGAGCAATACGTTCTCAGAGCTCAGAGCAGGCGGACAGGGTTATGGAGCAGCGGTCTTTAGACCGTTGCTTCATAACTGTTGTTTGCCGAGAGTCTGAATACTCGCCAGAAACACGGCCCTTAAAGCTACATACGGAGCTTGATAAATGGACCTCTATCTCTCTCTCTCTCGCTCTCTCTCATGTACTAACCTACAAATGGAGTTGGAGATATTTATTGCCAGCATGCAGGCTTTCAAGAAAATGCAGTTATAAGCAGACATATAAAGAATGCTGCTCCATACCCTTGCTGCTATTCACCACAATTGAGTATGATTTTGTTTATTGAACCCCCCACTGCTGACGGGCCATTGTCCGTGACTCTGAAGGGGGCATTCTCTACATTCAGTGAGTTATTGCGGACATGATCAGCACTGTTGGATCATGTCTAACAGACCTAAGATAAATAGTCCTATAATGTATTCTCAGCGCAACATCATTGTCACTACTCAAGCTTATCACACCATTAGTGGCGCTTGTAATCATGTCATTGATTAATAAACAGTCTAAACAGATTTTGAAATTGTTCAATTAAGAAAATTGATGTGTTGAAAATGCTGTTGTACGGTGAATAATTTAATACAATGTTGAATTGTTGAATATGAAATATGTTTTATACTAAGCCCATTAAAATTAAAAATGTATATCAACATTTGTATTTATTTTATCCATTTAAGATAACCTAAAACATACAAATCATTAATGTTAAAATACAGTGTCTTACAATTTCGATCTTGTTATTATTTATTGAAGATATATGTTTAATATCATTTGCATTTAATCCTTCAAATTACATTAAGTTACCTAACAATATATGTTTAATTTTTCATTTCTTTAGATATCGAACATGCATTCCAGATTTCGGAGGAGATCGACTGTTGTCTTTGCGCGGTGAGAGATTTGACTGAGGAGTCGTCCCTGGGAGAGACACAATATCCCGAATCACAGGAACAGGGAATCTCCCAGGGAACATCAGATATAGAATCTCTCATCCGTTCTGCCCCTCATGACCCAGAAGACACAGCTGCTTTGGACCCTGGTGCCCCTCCTTCCCCTGTTGGTCATGCCCCATCAGCTCATGGCCATGCTGATCCTGGCCACCAACTGCCTCCCATCAATGATGATGAGGCAGTTGTGGCAATGTTACATCTGGCCAGGCAGTACCGGGAAGAACACCATGAGTTGCATGGGGCATTAAGGTTATCTGTTGAGCAACAGGGGCAGATATTAGAGAGGGGCATTACAGTAGATAGGGGCACGTTAGATATAAATAGGGAAAGGTTAAGGATAGAGTCAGCTAGAATAGATTTAGAGAGGGAAAGATTTGTCTATGAACGGCGTAAGAATAGTGCAAGTTTAGAGTTAGAGAGGGATAGATTAAATTATGAAATGCAGAGGGTTAGTGATAGATTAAACTTTCGATAGGGAAAGATTAGCATTAGATAGGGCCAGGGCAGCTGAAGAGCAGTTAGAACGCCAGCGCCGTGAGAGGGCAGACGAAGACAACAGCTTTTGGATAAACAACTCAATTAGAATAAAGTTTACTTGAATCAATAATTATAATTTAAATATTCATTGTTAACATGTGATTTTCATTTATATGTATCTTTTCTTAAATTGTGTAAATTTAATCATTTTCAAAATAAAAAAAAGTAAATTTTTTTAAAAAAAATTAACACCAACAACCACATTTTTAATAAAAAAATGAACATTTAACGTGACAATGAACCTTATTTGTTTATTTTGTTATTAAGATTGAGCATTAAATTTTAATCAAAATTCAAATTTACTACTATTATCAATTTTTTGTAATTGTCTTGATATCTTTATTTGAAAAAGAAAGTCCATAACCTAGGACAGCACTTATTTATTGGTAGATAAATGTATACACTAATCATCAAGAACAACCAAGGTAGTTCAACAAAATGAGCCGGCATCTAAAGTTACCAAATTTATTTAAAAATAAATATACCAAGAAAATGAATAACTTTTTCTAATAGGAGTAATTAGAAAGTTGATTAAAATTGCATGCTCTATATGAATAACAAATAGAAAATTGTTAAGTTCAGTGTCTCTTTATTATTTCTAACATTAAAATAAATATATTTACAGAGAGAGAGAGAGAGAGATTTTGAGAAAGAGAAAGAGGGAGAGAGAGATTGAAAGAGAGAGAGATTGAGAGAGAGCAATTGTGAGAGATTGTGTGTGAGAGAGAGAGAGAGAGAGAGAGATTGAGAGAAATTAAGAGAGAGAGAGAGAGAGATTGTGAGAGAGATGGATTGTGAGAAAGAGAGAGAGGGAGAGATTGAAAGAGAGAGAGAGATTGAGAGAGAGCAACTGTGAGAGAGAGATTGTGTGTGAGAGAGAGAGAGAGATTGTGAGAGAGAGAGAGATTAAGAGAAATTGAGAGAGTGTGAGAGAGAGAGAGATTGTAAGAGAGAGATTTTAAGAGAGAGATTGAGAGAAATTCAGAGAGTGAGAGAGAGATTGTGAGAGAGAGAGATTGTGTGAAAGAGAGAGAGAGGGAGTGTGAGATTGAAAGAGAGAGAGATTGAGAGAGAGCAATTGTGAGAGAGAGATTGTGAGAGAGAGAGAGAGATTGTGAGAGAGAGAGTGTGAGAGAGAGAAATTGAGAGAAATTGAGGGAGTGAGAGAGAGAGAGGTTGTGAGAGAGAGATTGTGAGAGAGAGATTGAGAGAAATTGAGAGAGTGAGAGAGAGAGAGAGAGAGAGAGAGAGAGAGAGAGAGAGAGAGAGAGATTGTGAGAGAGAGATTGTGAGAAAGAGAGAGAGGGAGAGAGATTGAAAGAGAGCAATTGTGAGAGAGAGAGAGAGAGAGAGAGAGAGAGAGAGAGAGAGAGAGAGAGAGAGAGAGATTGAGAGAGAGCAATTGTGAGAGGGAGAGATTGAGAGAAATTGAGAGAGTGAGAGAGAGAGATTGAGAGAAATTGAGAGAGAGAGATAGATATTGTGTGAGAGAGAGAGACTGAGAGAAATTGAGAGAGAGAGGGAGAGAGAGAGAATGTGATATAGATAAAGACAGTCAGACAGTGCGAGAAACACATGTATACATTTATAAACCTGTAGTGCATTGTTGCTACTTCCATAAATGTTAACAATATTTTTTATCTTCAATTTTATATTATTTTAATGTGACATTGAAAGTAAAAAATTAATATTTTTAATTAATTGTTTAAAATTCATATAGCTAACATTGAGATCATGCACTTTAAAGGGACAATGAACCCAAATTGTTTCTTTTTTGATGCAGATAAAGCATGACATTTTAAGCAACGTTGTAATTTACTCCTATTCTCTGATGTTCTTCATTATCTTGTTATCTTTATTTGAAATGCAAGAATGTAAGTTTTGATTCTGGGACATTTTTGGTGATAAACTTGGGTTTTCTAAAATGCAAGTATGCCTAAAGAAATTAAATAAGGGGTCATTTTTAAAAAGGAAAGATAGAAGCTAAACACATATTAAAAAATATTTCTTGTTTTAGCCTTACAAATAACAACAAGTGTAGATCTCAATTTTTTTTATTTAATGAGATTTTATTAAACATGTGTCTCATCAACTTTACATTGAACAATAGCAACATTTGCCAAAATGAACCACTTTCAATCAATGGCTTTACAATGATATACAATATCATTCCTTGAAATGACAATATTTGCTCAACAGTAATCCAAAATATATCAGCTTTTGGATTAAAAATAATAATGTAAAGTAAAGAAAAACACAAATAAAAACTGTATGTTGCACAATCAAACTTCTTGCCCAAAAACACCCTGGATATAGACTGCTGGAGCTTGAACTCCCAGAGCATCATGCTCCAGGAATGTGTCGATGTATTGACCATACACATTGTCCAAGCTCTCCATATCTATATCTGGGATTTTTAGGGCAATATTATGCAACATATAGCAAACCATAAAAATTAAGGAGACTTTGGAGGGGGCGTACTGAAGAACACCACCAGAGATATCCAAGCAGCGGAAACGACTCTTCAGCACGCCAAAACTGCACTTAATCACGGATCTTGTTGCAATGTGTGCACGGTTGTAGCGCACCTCTTCCACTCCGTTGGGGTTTTGGACGGGTGTGAACAGCCACGGAAGACACGGATATCCAGAATCACCTGCATAAACAAAATAGATCATTGACATTAGTAATCAGAATTAATAAAATATATCATATACATATGTTAGAGTATCTAAGAGATATTTACCTATCAGGATTCCCTCTGGCATTTGGCCCTCCTGGAAGCGTTGGTATACGACCGAATTCCGGAGGATGAAGGAATCTGATTGCAGCCAGGGAGTCCAGATCGAACACTCATCACCCTCAACCTGGCATCACAGATGATCTGGATATTCAGCGAGTGGTTGAATTTCCTATCCCGGTAGGGCTCCTCTTGACAACTGGGAGGCTGCACCAAGACGTGGGTGCAGTCTATGGCCCCCAATACCCTTGGCAATCCAGCTCTAAGGTAAAACTCGAGCTTGACAGCATGCCACTCCTCCGGTGTATTTGGGAAGTGGACATGATGGACTAGGCGTTGGTGCAAAGCATCCAGGACAACCTTCAGATGGCGTGAGAAGGTTGTCTGGCTCATACCAATGCCTAGACCTGTCACAGCCTGGAATGACCCGGTTGCCAAGAAATAGAGGACCACAAGCAATTTTACCATCCCAGGGATTGCCCTAGTTCTTCTAGTGAGTGGCTCGAGAGAGTACGCGATCTCAACATAGAGCCTCTCAATAGAGGCCCTATCCAGTCGAAATCGACTGACCACCGTCTTGCCCTGCTTCTCCTTAATAAAAGAACAAAATTCACAACATTGAGGATGTCCATCCTCAAAGCAACACCAAATAATAATAATGAAATGCAGTGATTGAAGAGCCCCTTTTATAACGCCTAGTTTCACAGATCAGTTTTCAGTAATTGCATAAATGGTGCAGCAATCATTAACTAACACATGACTTGCACATTTTGTTTACTATCGCGTCATTTTACACGCAATTAAATTGACTTATTATTCAAAAAAACGTATTTGTGTTTTTTCTTGCATCATTTGACGAGCACAATGGGATGTCCATAAAAAAATCTGATTAAGCCATCCAGGTGTGTTTATCAGCTGTAAGAAATGCAAAAAGGTCAGTGATTACTGTGTTTTTAAGATTAAATATTAAAGTGTTGTATTAACATTTGCAATCCTAAGTAACAAAAAGAATGCAATGTCGAACATTATGATGTGAAATATTGTTTGATATCCTTCATGTGATTCCTAATACCATTTACAAATCATTTCAATGTATTTTGAAAGTGCAAAGTTAAACAGTGATATAAATGAAGCAATGCCAAATTTATAATGGCATTTTAGCTACAAAAAGGGATCCTAGCAACTGAATGAAAACCGTGACATTATTCTAAAAGTAATATGTGAATTACCTTTTAAGCCTCCACGATGCTGCCATTCAAACATAAAATCAGAGTTCATGTCATGCCTATGTAAATATGCAGGTGTTTTGCCTAATTAATTGATAGCCTAATTTGTATTGTGCATAATTAATTGATAGCATAATTTGTATTGTGTATAATTAATTGATAGCATAATTGCTGTGCAGTGTTTTCATTCTCTTGCTATCCTTTGTGTGGATATATTTTTAAAAAATCTCCTTAATTGCTGTGCAGTGTTTTCATTCTCTTGCTATCCTTTGTGTGTTTTTTTTAAAAAAAAAATCTCCTTAATTGCTGTGCTGTGTTTTCATTCTCTTGCTATCCTTTGTGTGAATATTTTTTTAAAAAAATCTCCTTAATTGCTGTGCAGTGTTTTCATTCTCTTGCTATCCTTTGTGTGTTTTTTTAAATCTCCTTAATTGCTGTGCAGTGTTTTCATTCTCTTGCTATCCTTTGTCTGAATATTTTAAAAAAAAATCTCCTTAAAGGGACAGTCTAGTATAAATTAAACTTTCATTATTCAGATAGGAATTTTAATTTTAATCGACTTTCCAATTTAGTTTTATCATCAAATTTGCTTTTTTCTCTTGGTATTCTTAGATTAAACTAAACATAGGTAGGCTCATATGCTAATTTCTAAGCCTTTGAGGGTTGCCTCTTATCACATGCTTTTTAAATCTCTTTTCAACACAAAGAGACAGAAAGTACATGTGGGCCATATAGATAACACTGTGTTCAGGCACAGGGGGTTATTTAAAGGGACACTGAACCCAAATTTTTTTCTTTTGTGATTCAGATAGAGCATGCAATTTTAAGCAACTTTCTAATTTACTCCTATTATCAATTTTTCTTTGTTCTCTTGCTATCTTTATTTGAAAAAGAAGGCATCTAAGCTTTTTTTCTTGGTTCAGCACTCTGGACAGCACTTTTTAATTGGTGGATGAATTTATCCACCAATCAGCAAAGACAACCCAGGTTGTTCACCAAAAATGGGCCGGCATCTAAACTTACATTTTTGAATTTCAAATAAAGATACCAAGAGAATAAAGAACATTTGATAATAGAAGTAAATTAGAAAGTTGCTTAAAATTGTATGTTGCTATCCTTTGTGTGTTTTTTTTTAAATATCCTTAATTGCTGTGCAGTGTTTTCATTCTCTTGCTATCCTTTGTGTGTGTTTTTTTAAATCTCCTTAATTGCTGTGCAGTGTTTTCATTCTCTTGCTATCCTTTGTGTGAATATTTTTTTTAAAAAATCTCCTTAATTGCTGTGCAGTGTTTTCATTCTCTTGCTATGCTTTGTGTGTGTGTTTTTTTTTAAATCTCCTTAATTGCTGTGCGGTGTTTTCATTCTCTTGCTATCCTTTGTGTGTTTTTTTTAATCTCCTTAATTGCTGTGCAGTGTTTTCATTTTCTTGCTATCCTTTGTGTGAATATTTTTTATTTTTTAAATCTCCTTAATTGCTGTGCAGTGTTTTCATTCTCTTGCTATCCTTTGTGGGTTTTTTTAAATCTCCTTAATTGCTGTGCAGTGTTTTCATTCTCTTGCTATCCTTTGTGTGAATTTTTTTTTAATCTCCTTAATTGCTGTGCAGTGTTTTCATTCTCTTGCTATCCTTTGTGTTTTTTTTAATCTCCTTAATTGCTGTGCAGTGTTTTCATTCTCTTGCTATCCTTTGTGTGTTTTTTTTTAAATCTCCTTAATTCCTGTGCAGTGTTTTCATTCTCTTGCTATCCTTTGTGTGAATATTTCTTTTTTTAAATCTCCTTAATTGCTGTGCAGTGTTTTCATTCTCTTGCTATCCTTTGAGTGTTTTTTTTTAAATCTCCTTAATTGCTGTGCAGTGTTTTCATTCTCTTGCTATCCTTTGTGTGAATTTTTTTAACTCTCCTTAATTGCTGTGCAGTGTTTTCATTCTCTTGCTATCCTTTCTGTTTTTTTAAAAAATCTCCTTAATTGCTGTGCAGTGTTTTCATTCTCTTGCTATCCTTTGTGTGAATATGCTTTTCTTTTTACAAACTTTTTTTAACTCTCCTTAATTGCTGTGCAGTGTTTTCATTCTCTTGCTATCCTTTCTGTTTTTTTAAAAAATCTCCTTAATTGCAGTGCAGTGTTTTCATTCTCTTGCTATCCTTTGTGTGAATATGCTTTTCTTTTTACAAACTTTGAATTACAGGAAGGGAATGGTATTTAAAATAAGCTATACATATTTAATAATGCTTTCCATTGAGTTTATTAGGTGATATGCTTCACTGTAGCAGCATCGAATATAAGATTTCTGTTTTCCGATTCCCATTGACTACTATAGCATCCACGACCTCTAAGGCGGCGGATTGAAAAGTAGGTATGCTGCGTCGGATAAGACGCGAGCGCAAGTGGTCATTTTTTTATAACTTTCAGAAAGCTTCTAATTGTGTTGAAGAACATGGCGAGTGCACAGAATTCCGCAACATTTCCAGAGGTTTTCTAGTCGCAGCGATCGTCGTTGAATTGAGTTACGTCACAAAATTCAAACTCTTCTGATCTTGGGACTTTGATAACTACGGCGATGCAATCTCACAACGAGTACGACGCGGATTTTTGCCTTATTTTTAGTAGACGCTTTGATAACTAGAGGCCATTGTTTCTATATAGCACTTTAGTTTCTATAAAGTAATGGGGTGCCGCCATGTTTGGACTAGTTTTCTATTTATTTCTGTGTGTAAATATTTTCAGATATTCCTATGTTCCCTACAACCTTGTTTGGACAGTTAGGCCAATTTAACAAAGGTCTTGCGAACCTGATCCGACAGTGCGGATCAGGTCTGCAAGACCTCGCTGAATACGGAGAGCAATACACTCTCCGTATTCAGCATTGCACCAGCAGCTCACAAGAGCTGCTGGTGCAACCCTGCCCCCTGCAGACTCATGGCCAATGGGCCACCAGCAGGGAGGTGTCAATCAACCCAATCGTACTCGATCTGGTTGAATTGCAGCGATTCCTGTCCGTCTGCTCAAAGCAGGCGGACAGGTTATGGAGCAGCGGTCTTTAGACTGCTACTCCATAACTTGTGTTTCTGGCGAGTCTGAAGACTCGCCAAAAATACGGCCCTTCAAGCTCCATTTGGAGCTTAATAGATAGGCCTCTTAGTCTTTATTTTCCTTTAATATATATGTCTCTAACTGTTCTCAGCAAGAAAGATAATGGAAATAAGTTAAAACATGGCAGCTCCCATTACTTTATAAAAACAATGGAATTTAGAAAAACAACAATTTTCAGAGATGAATTACAGGAAATGGGGCAAAATAGATATTAAGAGAAAATAGCAACATTTTTTAAATACAAGTAAACATTTTATATTACCTACTTATGTCCCTCTCAGTTTTAGCTTTGACGTCTGAACCTTTCACATTATAATTTAATATGATACTACTATGACATTCTCAATAACTTCTTTATATTCCTGTTTTGGCATGACCTTGAATTAGAAGAGGGTAAAACGTCATTTCATTACAGCTTATACAGTCCTTAATTGAATTAGGTGGATTGTGATTTAATATAAAAATTCTTTTTGGAAAGTTTTCATTCTGCTCTTTGCCTTCTGCAGTCTTAATATGTTGGTAGTTTACACACTTTAAGACCCAACAATATACAGTATTGATTTTTAAATTAACTGCTGTCAAGGGAATGAAACCTATTCAGTTAATGCAGAAGAATGCTATATTAAAGCTGACACTTTTACACAAGGCAGATATACACTATCAGTTCTTCTATCCAACAGGGTTACTCATAGTGACACATATATCAGTGGGTAGCAAACAAGCTATATAAACGCAGAACATTCTGAAGGGATTCAAATGGCATAACACTAAACTCTGTCTTGTGAGCTGCATTTATTTATGAGTAAAATTATATTTTTAATCTATTAAAACAATCATACTTGGAATAAAATCATTCAATGCATCATATAGCTTTTTTATATTCTTTATTCTGCTTGTATATCATGTAGTTTAAGATACATTTTTTAATTGCAATTTTGATTTTACATTTTTCCTACGTCTTATATGTCAAAAATGATAGCAATTTATGTTTGTTACTTGATTATTTGCTAATGCCATTTCCAGAAGGGTCTAATTCTAGTTTTTGTTGAAAGTACAAGGTTCTGGAAAAACAAAATGTATGCTTACCTGATACATTTCTTACTTTCCGGATATGGAGAGTCCACAACGTCATTCAATTACTAGTGGGAATATCACTGCTAGCCAGCAGGAGGAGGCAAAGAGCACCACAGAAAAGCTGTTAAGTGTCTCTCCCCTACCCATAATCCCCAGTCATTGGACCGAAGGGAAATGGAAAAGGAATAACACAAAGGTGTAGAGGTGCCTGAGGTTTAGTAAAAAATAACTGTCTTAAGCTACGCCGTGCTGGAGCATGGACACATTCTGAGAACACTCCATAGTTGTCAGTGCTTCTAGGCAGCTATAATAGCAGTTAAAATGGACAGACTTCAGTAAAAGGTCATACTCGAGCTGCTTACACCACCCGGTCACCTTATTAGATCCCAGAAAGACAAAAAAAAGAAAATTGGGCAAAGTGAAGGGAGAAAGAGGTGCAGAGGGGAGGAAAGAGTTGACGCCATCTTGTTGGTTTACTGCATTCCCAGTGGCACACACCCAGCATTCCGAGGGCTGGTGACAGGTATATACCAGAGGCTCACTTGACTTTCAGAGCCTAATCTAGGTTATAACATTTGGGGAGCCCTGATTGAGATGCTCAGTTGGGAGTTACCGGTGACGGTCAGAGATAACTGGCTGTGCCCCAAGATGACACGTGAGTGGGAGGAGGGTGATCAGGCGCTTTGAAGACATTAGGCGATATTTATAGTACAAATACTCACTAAAGAGCCTAAATATCACAATGGCTTGTGGTGGTTAAATCCAACACTTTATGCTGTTTGGTTATTGGAGGTGTATGAACACATAAACAGCAAATACAGCAAAACAGCCCCAAACAGGAATATAAAATTAAAGTAATTTAAGTCCTACAATCCATTGCCACATAACCTGCTACTTATTGGTGACTTGATGTCAGTTCCTATATACTCCAGCAGTATAACTTATAGCCCTTGGTGAAGGGGTCCCTTCATGCTCATTAAAGAAATGAAAAATAACTATTTTGCCTCCTATATTATACAGTCATAGATCTCCTACCTGTCACAATAAAAGTCATGGCTGCCAGAAAAGGGAACAAGCCAGACAAACAGATCAAAACTCCATCTTTGGCCCCATCGGTCTCCTCCTTTTTTCAGCCAAAAGGCCACACTGTATCAGATACCTTGCAATCGCAGGAGCCACCTTCCTCTGACTCAGGAATAACTATGTCTGATACCCCACGGCATTCACTGAAATCCATCCAAACACAGATAGCAGGCCTCCCATCTAAAATGGACATTGAATCTCTGAAGTCTTTTATAAAAGAAGAAATCAGGGACCTGAAGAAAGATCTGAATGAATTAGGATCTAGAAAAGACTACCTGGAAGATGGCCAAGATCACCTAAATAATCTGGTTAGCTCTAACACGCAACAGATATCCATCCAGTACTCTATGATCCAAAGTATGCAAGAAAAAAATGAAGATATTGATAATAGCGGAAGGAGGAACATCTTGAGGATCAGGGGAATTCCTGAGGAGATTCCTCAGGACCAACTCAAAGCTTATCTAAAATAATTTTTTCATTTACTAATTCCACGGGCCCCACCTCTTCATTCGTAAGTTGCTAAAGTATACCACAAAGGAAGATATTTGGCAAGCAGCACGGTCCAGGCAATCAATCTCCTTCCAAAGCCACAACCTACAAGTCTATCAAGACTTATGCCCTCAAACAATACAGAGGAGAACAGAGGTCCGATTTATTACAAAAACCCTTCAAGAGAATAATATCAGGTACCAATGGGGCTTCCCATTTAGCCTTATTGTCACTCACAATGGAGCCCAAATAATGTTTAAATGTTTCACAGATTTGGACACTCTGGCCAAGAGACTAAACCTCACTTTTGAACCACCGCCAGAAAGGATTATAGATTGATCTCCTACAACAGAGGATTCAGATAAAGATAACCCTAAGGAGCAGCGATCCAACTGTAACAGAGTGTCCTCAAAGAGACGCAAGGCAGGACCTGCTTCCTCATCTACTAATACTTGACACTAAAAGATAATGTATCCTCCAAGGACTCTGTAAAGTTTGATACTCTGTCATTGCAATGCCAGTCCTTATCCTTTCCCAGGCAACCACTGAACTTTACTGACTGGGTGCTCACTCGGGGCTTTAAGATGATTGAAGATTGTGGTACAGTATCAAAACCTCATATTATTGCTGAATTTTTACCTAATGAGAATATACTAATCGGTGATGCAATAACAAATATTCTTCCCTACACTCCAGTTTTGAGGCTGACTACCCCTCTTTTTACTACCATGTTTATATGACCCGGGTTTTAGTCTTATATACACTCAACCAGCTCTGTTTACATTTTGTTCATTATTTGCACTAAAATATTGTATATTGTTATTAGATTAACCTAGATTTTCACCTGACAACACTCCACCCCCTTAGAATGGTGTATAACAGGAAAATCTCATACACCAAATGTTGTCATACTTATTTTGAATATATCTTATTTGTTTTTACCAAATTTGTTGCAGGTGTTAAACCTGCATTAGGTCCTGACAGTTCTACATGTTCCAGTTTCACAGCTTACTCAAAGTTTCATGCTTGTTGTGCATTTATAGGTTGTATGAGTTTATATGTTCTTATCACAGTTGTAGATAGTTTCATTCTTGTCAAGAGTCTGACATTTATAGGTTGCTTTATTACAAATACTTGTCTTTCAAGCTGCTCGACCACAGACAAAGACCCCAGATATGAACTAACTACCCCAGGCCTGCACAAGATCTTACATAAGAGGCATACATCTAATCATAGAGCATTTTGCCACATAGAATGTACCCTCAAATAAATAATGGCAAGTGACCTACTGACCATCAAAATACTTTCTCACAATGTTAAAAGTCTAAACATTCTTCAAAAAAGATCCATGGCTATCAGAGACTACAAAAGACTTAACTGTGATGTAATACTTTTACAGGATACCTATTTTAGGAAGGGACGAGAGCCCCTACGGTCCCTTAGAAAGTTTGGACAGATTTACTTAGCCTCCCATACAACTAAACATAACGTTGTAGGCATACTGATAAAATATCCCGTTCCATCTATCCAATATATTTAGAGACAAGGAGGGGAGACTGGTGAATATAATAGGACAAAAGTTATGGACTCTCGACCCTAGAGCTAAAAATACCCCAAGGGCCTCCTCTCTGTAGCCCGTTATTCTCCCACAATGGTTAGATTAGAGTAGGTTAATAGTTTACCAAAAAGATGGTGGTGAGAGCGGCGCTCAAAAGATGAGCTGGGGTATAAGGATATTAGTACAAAACACTATTGGATTAATCATAAAGGTATATTTTAATACATAGGATTAAAATAAACAAACACATAAATAAATAAATTGTGGCCACAATATAAAATCTTAATATTTATAAAATCTCAGATCCCTATGGGATTCTATAATTAATCTTTTATTAGTACTTTATAGTAAAATTACTTAACTTTTAGCAATATATAGTAACACACTTCTACGGTTATAGAGCTCACTATTTTGAAAATTATATTCATTCTATAGCAAGGAAATTCTGATACAACGTAGAGTTTACTAAGCATCAGAAACAGTGCTTATTTGTTTCCCTTATGCTTTGTGTTATATTGTAGTTCAGTATTAATAACAAAGTATCAGTTCAACTAAGTATTTAAAGTCTTTAACTTAAAAAGTGTGCACACATCATTTCAGAGAAAAAAACAAGCGCTTGTGGACTGGATTAAAATTTTTAGCATTCTTACTATCTGAATTTTGGGTTACCGACCTTCAGGGAGCTGTACAGCATTTCCTTTTGTGTCAGCTGTATATGTAACTCACACATTCCACGTTCTCCTTAGGTCTCCAAGGTAACCTATCAGATCGTCAATGTCTGTAGGCGTTTCTGAATGCTGGGTTACTGACCTTTCTGAGCGTTTATTTTTGTGTCAGCTGTATGTGTAGCTCACACAATCCACGTCCAGTGATTATAATAGGAATGCTCTATAATAAAACCATAACTATTGCAAACTTATACGCCCAGTGCAGTTTTTTCATTATGCTTGGGATACCATACTCGAGTATTCTAGGGGGGATTGGTCGTGGGTGGAGACTTCAATTTGGCCTTAGATCCCGCATTAGATTGTTTGATGGGACTATCCTCAGTCCCTTAGAAAACATTAAAACTGGTCAAGGCTCAACTATTAAAAATGACTGTACATGACGCTTGGAGACTCTACCATTCCCATACAAAGGATTACACGTTTTACTCCCACCCCCATCAAAATTACTCGAGAATTGACTACCTTTTTAAAGATTTCACTAGTTTGGCCTTGGTTCAAAATACAGATATATCCCCCATAACATGGTCAGACCATGCTATGATTAACTGCACTATCAAGTGGCCCACATCACAAAGACAGGACCGACCTTGGAAACTAGACGAGACCCTACTGACAGACCCACTCATTTGCCTCCAGATTAATAGATCTTTACCCGCCTATTTTAAAGACAATACTACTACGGATGTAGAACCTCATCATATATGGGAAGCACATAAGTGCGTGATTAGAGGGGAACTTATAGCTATAAAAGCAGCCAAAAAAAACCAGAGAACATTCATTTTAAAAAAAATTATTAGAAGAATAGGATAAGCTGCAAAATATTCACAAAAGATTCCCAAAAAAACACTCCCTTATGGAAAATATACAGCATAAAAGGAATCAATTATATCTTTATCTGGGAGCAGAGGCTAAACATAGGGCACTCTTCCTTAAAAAAAAAGGTACTATGAGGGAGGAAACAAACAAGGTAAAATGTTGGCCAGATTATTGATATATAGGTCCAATAAACGTTAAATTATGTCAATAAAAAGTAAAACTGGAAAAGGTATGGTCCTCTTCCATAGACATAGCAGAAAAGCTTAGACACTACTACAAAGAATTATATAACCTGGAGTGGAACTTTACACCCCCTAAACAGACTGACATCACTAACTACCTCACTTAGTTACAACTTCCTTCTCTTATGGAAGAACAGAAAACAGACTTGGAAGCTCCCCTTACCCTTAAGGAACTTCAGGAGGCCATATTATCTTTCTCATCAGGAAAGGCTCCGGGCCCGGATGACTTTGGGAATGCTTATTACTCCAAATGTATAGATACCCTTGCCCTCCATCTCCTCTCACATTTTCCGGACATAGATAATAATAAAACATTTTTCCCTCAGGCCTTACAAGCCCATATAATGGTAATACCAAAACCTAATAAACCCCCAGACCAGATCCCTAGTTATCGGCCAATTTCCCTTTTGAACGCAGACGTTAAAATATTCACAAAGATGATTTCCAATAGATTAAATTTGATTCTCCCGTTAATAATACACCAGGATCAGGTAGGCTTTGTCCCAAATAGAGGAGCGAAGGATAATACAGTGCACAATTTCCATCTAATTTGGCAGATTAAAAAACAAGGAATTCAAGCAGTATGACTTTCCACTGATGCGAAGAAATCTTTTGATCGGGTTAGCTGGTCATTCCTAAAAGCTACACTACAGACATTCGGTATTGGGAAATTTATGATTCACAAAATATTTGCATTATATAACTCCCCTAGCGCCCGTATTTCCTTGAACGGAATTCTCTCCCCCCAATTCCCTATCACAAATGTACGAGGCAGGGCTGCCCCTTGTCCTCTCTTCTATTTGTATGCCTATTAGAGGCATTAGCTACTAAAATAAGAAAGAACAGAGGAATAGCAGGCATAGTAATTGGCAATGAGGAATACAAACTATCCTTGTTCACTGATGATGTGCTGTTCACACTAACTAATCCCGACAAATCGATCCCCCTCCTATTGGAGGAAATAGAACATTTTAATAAACTAACTAACTTCTTGATTAATAACACTAAGTTGGAAATCCTCGGGGTCTCTCTCACCCCTAGCATAGAACAACAGCTTACACAAGACTCCCCCTTTCGTCGCTGCAGGAACTCTTTGAAATACCTGGGTGTATATTTGGCAGAGGACCTAGACTCAGTTTAAAACTTAAACTATATTGCGATAAAAATGGCTTTAGCCCGCAATCTATCTTCATGGAACGCTAAGCATCTTACTTGCTGTCAAAATGACTGCCTTTCCCAGACTCCTATATATCCTACAGGCCCTCCCCATCCTCTCTCCCCCCTGATACACCACACAAGTTCAACAACTGTTTAGCTCATTCATTTGAAAACTTGAACCAGGAGGTGAATCTACAGGCCTTATGTTGGCACCAAAATTTCTAACAAATAGTCAAGTTTATAGCTGACCCGGTCACTAGGGAAACTCTATACTAATGGAAACGGGCAAACAAGCTAAACCCATACTTATCTTTGAGACCTTCCCTCCTAACCTCTTTGATATACAATACCAAATTCTCCTTAACCGACTTGGGGATACAACATATTAAAAATGACTCACCCACAGACACCGCTTTTCATCACCTCTCAGAGGAGGAGCATATGCTCTCACACAAGCATTTGCAAGAGAAAGGGTTTATGTGGGCTCACAACTTGTTTAACTATATACACCATTATATAACAACACATAAAAAAGTTAAAACATGATAAGACCTCTCACCAGCCTAGAAAAACTATTCATATCTAAAACTCATATGAAACACACGCTATCCAAAATTCATTATATCATATCTCAACCTCCCCCGGGAAATCTACCACACTCAATAGAATCCTGGGAAAGAGAACTAGGGGTCCTTATTCTCCCCCAGACAGCTTTCAATATATGTAGTAATATTAAATCTTCCTCCTCCTCAGCGTCCATATTGGAATTAAACTATAAACTACTTCACAACTGGTATCTTACCCCTAGACGTATACATAAACTGTACCCCTGGACCAAAACTGATGCTGGAGATGTGGTCATGTGGGAAGCGAAATGGGCCACATTTGGTGGTGGTGTAATAGTATGAACCACTTCTGGAGGGACATAGTAGGCGAGATTGAAGAGGCTTTTCAGCTCTTAATCCCTTTGGACCCATTAATATTTCTACTCAATAAACACCTAAAACTCCAATCCAAAGTGCATAAAATTATATTTAGAATATTAACAAACAGTGCAAAAATACTTATAGCTAGAAACTGGAAATCAAGGGCCTCTCCTACTACACTCATGTGGAGACAGAAAGCCATAGACTTAATAGAACTAGAGGAATACAGATTTTATAGGACTTATACAAGGGACTCTTTATCTGGGAAAACCACTTAAAGCAAAGACACAACCGTAGAAAGATGCACACTGGACATCCGACCTAGATAGATGATAGACTCGACACCATCGATAAGGTTAAGACCTATGAGCAATCGAAAGCAACCCTTATGTACACCTAATTGCTGTATAACTGAAACAAGATTATGCTAAACACTCGTTTATCAAAAATTAGAAATTTTGTTGTTATCAAACATATGAAATGTTTTATCTGACACTGCTGTTATGAAGGGTTCATTTTATTTGAATTATGTGATCTATGAAGTTTCTCAATAAAAAGAACTTGGAATAAAAATAACTGTCTTAATAAAGGGTGGGGTCGTGGACTCTCCATATCTGGAAAGAAAGAAATTTATCAGGTAAGCACAATGTTATTCAATTACTAGTGGGAACCAATACCCAAGCTAGAGGACACAGAATGAACATGGAGGGAGAACAAGACAGGCAGACCTAAACAGAAGGCACCACCGCTTGAAGAACCTTTCTGACAGAAGAGGCCTCAGCCGAGGTAAAAGTATCACATTTGGATAATTTGGAAAAAGTATGCAGAGAGGACCAAGTTGCAGCCTTGCAAATCTGTTCCACAGAAACTTCATTTCTGAAAGCCCAAGAAGAGGAGACAGCCCTAGTGGAATGAGCTGTAATTCTCTCAGGAGGCTGCTGTCCAGCAGTCTCATAAGCAAAACGAATTATACTTCTCAACCAGAGGGAAAGAGAAGTAGAAGTAGCCTTCTGACCCTTACGCTTTCTTGAGAAACAAACAAACAGGGCAGAAGACTTGCAAACTCCTTAGACGCCTGTAGGTCGAATTTTAGAGCACACACAACATCCAGGTTGTGCAACAGACGTTCTTTATGAGAAGAAGTATGGGGACAGAGAGAAGGAAAAATAATTTCCTGATTGACATTTCTAACCGAAACCACTTTAGGAAGAAACCCCAATTTAGTACGAAGAACCGCCTTATCCGCATGAAAGATAAGGTAAGGCAAATCATACTGCAAAGCCAAGAGTTCTGAAACTCTCTGAGCAGAAGAGATAGCAATAAGAAACAAAACTTTTCAAAATAGCAACTTAATATCTATGGAATGCATTGGCACAAACGGAGCCTGCTGCAAAACTTTAAGAACAAGAATAAGACTCCAAGGAGGAGCAACAGATTTAAACACCATCTTGATTCTGACCAGGGCCTGACAAAAAGATTGAACATCTAGCACATTCGCCAGACGCTTGTGTAACAAAATAGATAATGCAGAAATCTGACCTTTCAGAGAACTGACTGACAACCCTTTCTCCAGACCTTCCTGGAGAAAAGACAAAATTCTAGGAATCCTGACCCTACTCCAAGAGTAGCCCTTAGATTCACACCAATAAAGGTATTTATGCCATATCTTATGGCAAGTTTTTCGAGTAACAGGCTTGCGAGTCTGTAGCATGGTCTCAATGACCAACTCAGAAAACCCATGCTTAGCCAGAACTAAGTGTTCAATCTCCAAGCAGTCAGCTTCAGAGAAATGAGATTTGGATGGAGGAATGGACCCTGAGTTAGAAGGTCCTTCCTCTTAGGCAACCTCCAAGGCAGCTGAGATGACATTTTCACTAGGTCTGCATACCAGATCCTGCGAGGCCATGCAGGCTCTATTAGAATTACGGATACTCTCTTATGTTTGATACAAGCAATAACTCGTGGAAGGAGCGCAAATGAAGGAAACGTGTATGCTAGACCAAAAATACTAAGGAACCGCCAGAGCATCTATCAGAGTAGCCTGAGGATCTCTTGACCTTGAACTGTACCTTGGAAGCTTGGTGTTTTGCCGACTGAAGAGAGAGGCAAGAGGAGAGAATTTGGGATTTTCTGACCTCCGTCCGAAAAATTTTCATAGATAGGGAATCTTTTATGGTCCCTAAGAAAACCACCCTGGCTGGAACAAGGGAATTATTTTCCAGATTCCCTTTCCAACCGTGGGAACATAGAAAAAACAACACAATCTCTGTGTGAGAGTTTGCTTGTTGAAAAGATGGTGCCCAAACCAATATGGCATCCAGGTATGGTGCCACTGCAATTCACAAAGACTTGATCACTGCCAAGAGAGCCCCCAGAACATTTGAGAAAATTGCAAGTCCAAATGGAAAAGCCACAAACTGAAAGTGTTTGTCTAGAGAGGCGAATCTCAGGAATTTTTTATGATCCCTCTGGATGTGAACATGAAGATACGCGTCCTTCAGGTCTATGGTCGTCATGAATTGACCCTCTTGGACCAAAGGAAGAATAGAAGGAATGGTTTCAATTTTGAAGCATGGTACCCTGAGAAACTTGTTGAGGCACTTTAGGTCTAAAATAGGTCAAAAAGTTCCCTCTTTTTTGGGAACCACAAACAGATTTGAATAGAATCCTAAACCCTGTTCCCTTACTGGAACTGGAACAATCACTCCCAGGGAGGAAAGGTCCTGAACACAGTTCAAGAATGCCTCTCTTTTCACCTGGACTGCAGATAATATTGAGAGGTGGAATCTGCCCCTGGGAGGGAAAGTTTTGAATTTTCTTTTGTATCCCTGAGATACTATGTCCACAGCCCAAGGATCTGGGACATCTCACCTCCATGCTTGACCAAACAGGGATAGTCTGCCCCCCACTTGATCCGATCCCGGACTGGGGGCCGACCCCCATGCTGACTTATACTCAGCTAAAGGTTTCTTTGATTGCTTCCCCTTATTCCAATAATTATTGGGCTTCCAAGAAGACTTGGACTGCTCCTGCTTGGAAGAGGAAGACTTTTGACCTTTGAAGTTATGAAAGGAATGAAAATTGCTTTGATGTCCTTTGAGTCTGTTTTTCTGTCCTGCAGTAAAAAAGACCCTTTTCCAACTGGCCGTAATATCAGAAATTATTTCTGCCAGACCAGGTCTGAACAAGGTGTTACCCTTGTAAGGAAGCGCCAGAAGCTTGGACTGTATGTGACACAATTGAGGCTTGGGACGTTTGAGGAGAAAGCTGTGGCCTTGCCAGAACAGCATCATCCTGAGAGACTTTGGGCTCAGAGGGCAACTTTTTTTTTTAAATTTAGGTGTTCTAAACATGCAAGACAGAATTGCATAAGCAAAACAATTTGTGCCTCAAGGCATAACAAGCATTTGTCAAAAGACAAATTGTAGAATTTTTTTAAATACACTGTCACTTTAAGAATTTTTAATACCACAGCCGCTTAACGTTATGCAAAAATTATTTCAAATAATAAACCAATCAGGCCCCCTACACCTCTGACAGGCTGAGGTGCCTTACTGTAGCACTTATACACAATTTGTCTGCCAGAAGTCTCTAACACAATCATATAGTAGATCGACAATGAAGAGACTAAAATTCAATGACTTCAATGACGCTGCTCCGCTCCGTGAATATCCAACAGCAGAGAAAAGTCCCATGACCGGGAGATAGAAGAAACAATGTAGCAAGTAAAAGGCGCATGTTTCCGTCTGCCTACAGCACCAGAGCTTAATTTACACAAACGCCCAAGCAGTCTGGACTGTCAGTTAGCCTGTTCTAGCTAAGCAAGCAAAGAAAACCAAATGACAATTTTTAAGTTTATACATAAATCCCTGTATAAAACAAAAGCCACACACATACTAATAAAGTATTTCAACAAAATTAGCCCAAAGATGAAAAATGTCCCAATAAAGGGAAGATTACCCCCTAGGCCTCTATTTATAAAGCTGTCAACCGCAAATATGCTGGAATTCCACAGCGTATTTGTGGAGAGCCTGATTCGCCTTAGTTATCAAAGGCTAGAGACTTGCAAAAGTAGAATATAGTGACGTAACATACGATCCGCTGGACTTAGTCCGACACAGATTGATGGTTACGTCACTCCAGATGTTCCGAACGCAAGTTCGGCAGCAAGTTCGGCACAATCTGACTATTTATGCTAGTTATCAAGATCCTACCAGGTACGCTCCCACTATTCCGGCCCAGCGTACTTGGTTTTCAATCCGCCGCCCTGGAGGCTGCGGATGCCATAGGAATCAATGGGAGTCTGACATCAGAGAAAGTTCATGTTCGCTGCTGCCTGATATCCCATTGATTCCTATGGGAAATGTCTACACCTAACACCCTAACATGTACCCCGAGTCTAAACACCCCTAATCTGCCCCCCTACACCGCTGCCACCTACTTTATACTTATTAACCCCTAAACTGCCGCTCCTGGACCCCACCGCAACTAAAAAAAATGCTTAACCCCTAATCTGTCCCCCCTACGCCGCCACCACCTACTTTATAATTATTAATCTCTAAACCGCCGCATCCGGACCCCATCGCAACTAAATAAAATGCTTAACCCCTAAACCGCCGCTCCCAGACCCTGCCGCAACTATATAAAATGTTTAACCCCTAAACCGCCACTCCCGGACCCCACCGCAACTAAATAAAATGCTTCACCCCTAAACCACCGCTCCCGGACCCCGCCACCACCTACATTATATTTATTAACCCCTAATCTGCCCTCCCATACACCGCCGCCACTATACAGTTGCAAGAAAAAGTATGTGAACCCTTTGGAATGATATGGATTTCTGCACAAATTGGTCATAAAATGTGATCTGATCATCATCTAAGTCACAACAATAGACAATCACAGTCTGCTTAAACTAATAACACACAAAGAATGAAATGTTGCCATGTTTTTATTGAACACACCATGTAAACATTCACAATGCAGGTGGAAAAAGTATGTGAACCCCTAGACTAATGACATCTCCAAGAGCTAATTGGAGTGAGATGTCAGCCAACTGGAGTCCAATCAATGAGATGAGATTGGAGGTGTTGGTTACAGCTGCCCTGTCCTATAAAAAACACACACCAGTTCTGGGTTTGCTTTTCAAAAGAAGCATTGCCTGATGTGAATGATGCCTCGCACAAAAGAGCTCTCAGAAGACCTACGATTAAGAATTGTTGACTTGCATAAAGCTGGAAAGCGTTATAAAAGTATCTCCAAAAGCCTTGCTGTTCATCAGTCCACGGTAAGACAAATTGTCTATAAATGGAGAAAGTTCAGCACTGCTGCTACTCTCCCTAGAAGTGGCCGTCCTGTAAAGATGACTGCAAGAGCACAGCGCAGACTGCTCAATGAGGTGAAGAAGAATCCTAGAGTGTCAGCTAAAGACTTACAAAAGTCACTGGCAATGCTAACATCCCTGTTAGCGAATCTAAACATTGCTGCAAATTTACAGTTTGCACAAGAGTACCTGGATGTTCCACAGCAGTTCAGGCAAAATATTCTGTGGACAGATGAAACCAAAGTTGAGTTGTTTGGAAGAAACACACAACACTATGTGTGGCGAAAAAGAGGCACAGCACACCAACATCAAAACCTCATCGCAACTGTGAAGTATGGTGGTGGGGGCATCATGGTTTGGGGCTGCTTTGCTGCGTCAGGGCCTGGACGGATTGCTATCATTGAAGGAAAAATGAATTCCCAAGTTTATCAAGACATTTTGCAGGAGAACTTAAGGCCATCTGTCTACCAGCTGAAGCTCAACAGAAGATGGGTGTTGCAACAGGACAATGACCCAAAGCATATAAGTAAATCTCAACCCAATTGAGATGCTGTGGCATGACCTCAAGAAAGCGATTCACACCAGACATCCCAAGAATATTGCTGAACTGAAACAGTTCTGTAAAGAGGAATGGTCAAGAATTACTCCTGATCGTTGTGCACGTCTGATCTGCAACTACAGGAAACGTTTGGCTGAAGTTATTGCTGCCAAAGGAGGTTCAACCAGTTATTAAATCCAAGGGTTCACATACTTTTTCCACCTGCATTGTGAATGTTTACAGGGTGTGTTCAATAAAAACATGGCAACATTTCATTCTTTGTGTGTTATTAGTTTAAGCAGACTGTGATTGTCTATTGTTGTGACTTAGATGATGATCAGATCACATTTTATGACCAATTTTTGCAGAAATCCATATCATTCCTAAGGGTTCACATACTTTTTCTTGCAACTGTATTAATTTTATTAACCCCTAAACCTAAGTCTTACCCTAACACAACCCTAACTTCAATATAATTTAAATAAATATAAATAAATATTACTATTATTAACTAAATAATTCCTATTTAAAACTAAATACTTACCTATAAAATAAACCCTAAGATAGCTACAATATAATTAATAATTACATTCTAGCTATTTTACGGTTTATTTTTATTTTACTTGCAAGTTTGTATTTATTTTAACTAGGTACAATAGATATTAAATAGGTATTAACTATTTAATAACTACCTAGCTAAAATAAATACAAAAGTACCTGTAAAATAAATCCTAACCTAAGTTACAATTACACCTAACACTACACTATAATTAAATTAATTCCCTAAACTACCTACAATTACTTACAGTTAAATTAAATAAACTAAAGTACAAAAAACAACAAACACTAAATTACAGAAAATAAAAAAAATTACAAGAAGTTTAAACTAATTACACTTAATCTAAGTCCCCTAATAAAATAAAAAAGCCCCCCCAAAATAATAAAAATCCCTACCCTACACTAAATTACAAATAGCCCTTAAAAGGGCCTTTTGCGGGGCATTGCCCCAAAGTAATCAGCTCTTTTACCTGTAAAAAAAGAAATACAACCCCCCCCAACATTAAAACCCACCACCCACACACCCAACCCTACTCTAAAACCCACCCAAACCCCCCTTAAAAAAAACTAACATTAACCCCCTGAAGATCACCCTACCTTGAGCCGTCTTCACCCAGCCGGGCACAAGTGGTCCTCCAGAGGGTCCGAAGTCTTCATCCTATCCAGGCAGAAGAGGACCTCCAGACCGGCAGAAGTCTTCATCTAAGCGGCATCTTCTATCTTCATCCTTCCAGAGCGGAGCGGGTCCATCTTCAAGACATCCGACACGGAGCATCCTCTTCATCCGACGGCCGACGACTGAATGACTGGTCCTTTAAATGATGTCATCCAAGATGGCATCCCTTGAATTCTGATTGGCTGATAGAATTCTATCAGCCAATCGGAATTAAGGTAGGAAAAATCCAATTGGCTGATGCAATCAGCCAATCGGATTGACCTTGCATTCTATTGGCTGATTGGAACAGCCAATAGAATGCGAGGTCAATCCTATTGACTGATTGGATTAGCCAATAGGATTGAACCAGTCATTCAGTCGTCGGCTGTCGGATGAAGAGGATGCTCCGCGTCGGATGTCTTGAAGATGGACCCACTCTGCTCTGGAAGTATGAAGATAGAAGATTAGAAGATGCCGCTTGGATGAAGACTTCTGCTGGTCTGGAGGTCCTCTTCTGCCCGGATAGGATGAAGACTTTGGACCCTCTGGAGGACTACTTGTGCCCGTCTGGGTGAAGATGGCTCAAGGTAGGGTGATCTTCAGGGGGTTAGTGTTAGTTTTTTTTAAGGGGGGTTTGGGTGGGTTTTAGAGTAGGGTTGGGTGTGTGGGTGGTGGGTTTTAATGTTGGGGGGGTTGTATTTCCTTTTTTTTACAGGTAAAAGAGCTGATTACTTTGGGGCAATGCCCTGCAAAAGGCCCTTTTAAGGGCTATTTGTAATTTAGTGTAGGGTAGGGATTTTTATTATTTTAGGGGGCTTTTTTATTTTATTAGGGGGCTTAGATTAGGTGTAATTAGTTTAAACTTGTAATTTTTTTATTTTCTGTAATTTAGTGTTTGTTGTTTTTTGTACTTTAGTTTATTTTATTTAATTTTAAGTAATTGTAGGTAGTTTAGGGAATTAATTTAAATATAGTGTAGTGTTAGGTGTTATTGGAACTTAGGTTAGGATTTATTTTACAGGTACTTTTGTATTTATTTTAGCTAGGTAGTTATTAAATAGTTAACAACTATTTAATAACTATTGTAGCTAGTTAAAATAAATACAAACCTGCCTGTAAAAAAAAAATCCTAAAATAGCTACAATAATGTAATTATTAATTATATTGTAGCTATCTTAGGGTTTATTTTATAGGTAAGTATTTAGGTTTAAATAGGAATTATTTAGTTAATAATAGTAATATGTATTTATATTTATTTAAATTATATTGAAGTTAGGGGGGTGTTAGGGTTAGGGTTAGACTTAGGTTTAGGGGTTAATAATTTTATTATAGTGGCGGCGGTGTGGGGGGGCAGGTAGGGGTTAATAAATATAATGTAGGTGGCGGTGGGCTCCGGGAGCGGCGGTTTAGGGGTTAAACAATTTATTTAGTTGCGGTGGGGTCCGGGATCGGCAGGATAGGGGTTAATAACTTTATGTAGGTGGCGGCGGTATAGGGGGCGGCAGATTAGGGGTTAATAGGTATAATGTAGGTGGCGGCGGGGTCCGGGAGCAGAGGTTATGGGGTTAATATATTTATTAGAGTTGCGGCGGGGTCCAGGAGTGGCGGTTTAGGGGGTAAACAGTATAGTATAGTGTGTTTGGGTGCTTAGTGACAGTATAACAAGAAAGCTGTGAAGAAGCCGAAGAGCAGCGAGATCGATGACTGTTAGTTAACAACAGTCCGCTGCTCATCGCACTGTACTTGGTGCGTGGCTTTTTGACAGCTTTCTTGATAAATTTGGCGAACGTATTCAGGTCCGCGGCGGCGATGTTAGGCGATCTTAGGCAAGCGTATTGGGGCCGTCAAATTCAGGTAAGTAGACAGCTTGATAAATAGAGGCCCTAGTCTCAACATACATAATGTGCCTGCCTACTGCCAAAGGAAATCCTGTATAAAGGATTTGAAAAATGTCCCCATCTGCTGAATATGACATATTCTTCTGAAGTGCAAGTCTCCAAGACCTAGAAGACAAAAGCACTTAACTGCAGTCTAGCTGCCTGGCAGGAAGAGAGCTAGCAAAGCGTGAAAGGACACACTCCTTACAGAAACCTGTTGAAAAAGAAAGAACAGAGTAATCAACTCTGGATTTCTGTATATTGGGCAGCAATGTGTTAGGAAACAAAGCAAGGACTACCTCACAACTTCCTCACTGCTACCACTACCCTACTGAAGAGATTGAAGTGGACTAAGCTAAACCCAAATCCTTGCTTGCAGGGAAAAGTACTCGAAAAAGGAATTCATTTCTTCAGACACCAAACTTCACCTCCTCCATTGACAGAGGCAAAGATAATGACTGGGGATTATGGGTAGGGGAGTGACACTTAAGAGCTTTGCTGTGGTGCCCTTTGCCTCCTCCTGCTGGCCAGGAGTGATATTCCCACTAGTAATGAATGACGTTGTGGACATAACTTAGAAAAGAAAAATGAAGTAGTGAGAGATAAAATAGTGTGTGAGTCAAGACAGAGACTGAAAGAAAAAATAGAGGGAGTGATATAGTAGAATAGGGAGTAGGGTCAAGGCCCTGAGCGGGAGAAGAAGGGTGAGAAGAGAGGGGGAAGAGGAAGAAAAAGAAAGAGAAGGATAGGAGAAGAGAGGGAAGGAAAATGGGAGGTGAGAGAAATGGTGCAAAGGCAAAATAAAAATCATAAAAAATAGGGGGGATGTTGAAAAGGAGAGAGAGGGAAGGAAAGAGAGAACCATAATCAAAATGATAGGATTAAGACAAAGAGAGAGTTAGAATTTTAGGGCCAGGTTATCTAAAGCATTTTAGTCTGCTGAGATTATCTAAGAAGTCTCATCAATATTATAAGGTTCATTAAAGAATTTTAGAAAGACACCCATTTATCTTGAGAGCTGCTTATCCTGCTGTGTGAAGGAGTCACATGTTACAATGCAATGCTCAAATAAATACAAAGTTGTGTGATTTCTCTCTATGGCATCATGTAGAATGTAAAAGGGGGTACGAGAGACGGAAAAAAAGATAAATGCAATGGTCAGAAGATAAAAAGGTTGCCGGCATGAAGACACATCATGCAGAATCTCCTGGGTTTTAAGAAGAATTATATTGTGACATAGGTGTCTCTCCTTCATAAACAGAAACCTGCTTAGCAAGATAAACATGAGGCTCCTTAGATAATCGTGCCAGACCAGGGAGCCTTAGATAAAGTAAGGAAAACACAAAGAAGAGCTGAAAGCCTTACACGTACAGGAGTGACATTAACAATATGTATACTATGTCTTATATGCACACAATTCTTATATGCCAAAACATACACTTTATAAAAGTATAGATATAAGAGGTGAATTCAATAGAAATGACTAAGTGCAACTGCCCTAATTTATCATTTATGATAAAACAGCAAGAAAAAAATTGGA
Organism: Bombina bombina; assembly: GCF_027579735.1. Taxonomy (NCBI): domain Eukaryota; kingdom Metazoa; phylum Chordata; class Amphibia; order Anura; family Bombinatoridae; genus Bombina; species Bombina bombina. The sequence goes on from NC_069503.1 coordinate 155,669,126, forward strand.
AGCATGAAGCATGACGTAGCTAAACTAACTAAACATTCACATGTGCATAAAACTATAAATCCACACTGGAGTATACCATAACTTACATAATGGATATAAATATGTATTTAATATACTTGGCTAGATTACGAGTTTTGCGTTATGAGTGAAAAAGCAGCTTTATGGCTCTTTTTCACTACCGCTGGTATTACGAGTCTTGCAGGTTTAGCTGCACCGCACACTTTTTTGGCCGTAACGCAACATAATTACCACAGCTTTCAAAAGTCCTTTTTCAATGGGACTTCAACAGTGCCGGTATTACAAGTTTGCCTGGGAGGCTAAAAAGTGAGCGGTACAGCCAATACTGTCAAGATTCATACCGTAAACTGAAAGTCAGTAGTTATGAGTTTTACGCTACAAAGCTGTACCATAAAACTCATAACTAAAGTGCTAGAAAGTACACTAACACCCATAAAGTACCTATTATCCCCTAAAACGAGGCCCTCCCGCATCGCAAACACTAAAATAAAATTGTTAACCCCTAATCTGCCGCTCCCGACCTTGCCGCTACTATAATAAACATATTAACCCCTAAACCGCCGCATCGCAAACACTAGTTAAATATTATTAACCCCTAATCTGCTGTCCCTAACATCGCCGCAACCTACATTACAGTTATTAACCCTAATTTGCGCCCCAATGTTGCCGCCACCTACCTACACTTATTAACCCCTAATCTGCTGCCCCCAATGTCGCCACCACCCACATTACCGTTAGTAACCCCTAGTCTGCCCCCCCAATGTCGCCGCCACCTACCTACACTTATTAACCCCTAATCTGCTGCCCCCAACGTCGCCGCCACTATACTAAAGGTATTAACCCCTAAACATAACCCTAACACCCACTAAGTTTAATGTAATTAAAATAAATCTAAATAAAACCTACTATTAATAACTAAATAATTGCTATTTAAAACTAAATACTTACCTGTAAAATAAACCCTAAGCGAGCTACAATATAATAGTTACATTGTATTATCACAGGCAAGTTTGTATTTATTTTAACTAGATAGAATAGTTAGTAAATAGTTATTAACTATTTAATAGCTACCTAGCTAAAATAAATACAAATTTACCTGTAAAATAAAACCTAACCTGAGTTACACTAACACCTAACCTTACACTACAATGAAATAAATTACATTAATTAAATACAATTAACTAAATTACAACAAAAAGAAACACTAAATTACATAAAATAAAAAAGAAATGATCAAATATTTAAAATAATTAAACCTAATTGAATAGCCCTATCAAAATAAAAAGCCCCCCAAAATAAAAAAACCCTAGCCTAAACTAAACTGCAAATGGTCCTTAAAAGGGCCTTTTGCGGGGCATTGCCCTAAAGAAATCAGCTCTTTTACCTGTAAAAAAAAAATACAAACAACCCCCCAACAGTAAAACCCACCACCCACACAACCAAACCACCCAAATAAAATCCTATCTAAAAAAAACTAAACTCCCCATTGCCCTGAAAAGGCTCTTTTTCTGCCCAAACCCTAAGCTAAAAATAAAACCCAGGTTAGTTTTTATTTTACAAGTAAATTTGTATTTATTTTAGCTAGGTAGTTAGTAAATTGTTAATAACTATTTACTAACTAGTTTACCTAGTTAAAATAAATACAAACTTAGCTGTGAAATAAAAATAAAACCTAAGATAGATACAATGTAACTATTAGTTATATTGTAGCTAGTTTAGGGTTTATTTTATAGTTAAGTACTGTATTTAGTTTTAAATAGGAATTATTTAGTTATTAATAGTAGGTTTTATTTAGATTTATTTTATTTACATATTTATTTTATTTACATTAAAGTTAGTGGGTGTTAGGGTTAGGGGTTAATAACTTTAGTATAGTGGCGGCGACGTTGGGGGCGGAAGATTAGGGGTTAATAAATGTAGGTAGAAGGCGGCGATGTTAGGTGCGGCAGATTAGGGGTTAATAAGTGTAGGTAGGTGACGGCAACATTATGGGAGGCAGACTAGGGGTTAATAAGTGTAGGTAGGAGGCGGCGACATTGTGGGCGACAGATTTGGGGTTAATAAGTGTAGGTAGGTGACGGCGACATTGGGGGCAGCAGTTTAGGGGTTAATAAGTGTAATGTAGGTGTCGCAATGTCAGGGCAGCATATTAGGGTTGTTTAGACTTTTTATTTATGTTAGGGTGTTAGGTGTAAACATAAATTTAGTTTCCCCATAGGAATCAATGGGGCTGCGTTACGGAGCTTTACGCTGCTTTATTGCAGGTGTTAGGCTTTTTTTCAGCCGGCTCTCCCCATTGATGTCTATGGGGAAATCGTGCACGAGCACATAAAACCAACTCACCGCAGCTCACCGCAGCGCTGGTATTGGAGTGCGGTATGGAGCTCAATTTTGCTTTATGCTGCAATATTGCCTGCTAACGCCGGGTTTTTGTAAACTTGTAATACCAAGGCTGTAGGGAGGTGAGCGGTGACAATAACTTGCAATTGAGTACCGAGCACCTCTTACCGCAAAACTCGTAATCTAGCCGACTGGTTGATAAAAAAATGTTTTAAAAATGTAGAAAAATAAAAATGTTGCAACTAAAACAAGCTAGCTTAAAAAAAAAAAAAATGAACCACTTTATAAAAAAAAAACCATAATTAAATACTCAGATTATGGAGATCTCCATAAAGATACTTAACTTGTCAATCATATGTTAGCTCTAGAATATAATAAATATAGCTGTTGACCTTAGTAGATACCATGCTAAAGTGAAATTATACCTAATATCACTTAAATCACATAAGTAATCCCCAACCCTTCTGGCAATATTACAAGGTGGTTGATAAATGGGAAATTCATTGTTCAGAAGTTGTTTTGATGACATTACATTTTCATCTCCAGAAGAATTGAGATGTGCTTCTATAATGATATTCACTGTAAAGATACAATGGTGAGCCACACAGTAAGTGCAGAATTAGTTCTCTTGAGGATAGGGATTATGTTTTCATGATATTTTTCTGACAATAGTGTAAAGCAGATAGTGAGGCATTGAGGAAGTAAGTCGTCAAGATGAAATTGCAAGTGTCATGTCTTGAGTTGTTTTTTTCACATTTATAAAGAGAAAACTTCTTCCAAGGAAATGGAAAAAAAAAATAATTTAAGAGTTTTTTAAAAATGATATAAAATGATCTAAATGATAAAACATATGATATTTTGCACAACAGATGCTGAATTTGCTCTCCTGAGATCAGACACCGTTACAGCGATATTTATCCTTCACCAAACCTGCACACTGCAGCGTTAACCTTGTATATGAGCACATCTGCCCATCAAAAATTGATTCTTATATAATGCTTTAATGTGGCAGGACAATATACTGAGTTTGAGATGATTAAAGGGATATGAAACCCAACAGTTTTATTTCATTATTTAGATAGAACATACCATTTTAAACAACTTTACTTATTTTAGCAAATTATCTTTGTTCTCTTGATATCCATTGTTGAAGGAGCAGCAATGTGCCGCCTAGAGCGATCTGAGCACATGGGGTGAACGATTAAAAAGAGGCCTATATGCGCAACAACCAATCAGCAGTTTGCTCCGAGTAATGCATTTCTGCTCCTGAACCTACTAGGTATTCTTTTCAGTAAAGGATACCAAGTAAATGAAGCAAAATAGATGACATAATTAAATTGGAAAGTTGTTTAAAATTGTATGTTTTATCTGAATCCTGAAAGAATTTTTTTTGTTTCATGTCCTTTAAAGCTCGTCAGTGCATTATATAGAGTTTCACCCTAAGATCAGGAGTTTCCCATGATGCTCTGCTGATTTTATGTGCAGGAAAAGTCTAACACCTATTGCCTTTAATTGCAAAATTATATTTGAGAGAAGGAGGTATATGCGCACTTTATAGATTTGGAAGTTATATTGATATTTCCCTGTTCTAGATATTGTCACAAGTCAGAAACTAAGCCTTAAAGAACATTTCCTGTAAGATTTTCTCCCTTTTAATCTATTCCAAATTAATCATTTTACTTGGTGGCAATAGTTGAATTGTTTATAAATCATTCCTTTGTCTTTATTTTGGCATTTTAAATAGCTGATTTTGCCTGTTAAAGCTGCCACTTTTTCTGAAAATATGAATACTGCAGTATTCCATCTATCTATCTATCTATCATCTATCAATCTATATCACTGGTTTTCAAACCTGTCATCAGGACTCCCCAACAGGCCAGGTTTTCTGGATTACCTTGGATGAGAGCAGGTAAAATAGTCATGATCTATTTGAAACAAGTGGGGTGCAAGTCTGGCATAATAGATCCTAACCAAAAGTTCTTCACAGCACAATTGAGCCATTTAGCCCCTTCCTAAAACAAACAGAACAAGCAGAATATTTAAAGCCTGGTGACACCTATGACTGGGAATTACTTGGTTGTAAAAAAATGGTTTAAAACTAACCAGTTATATAATGTATACCAATGGGAAGCACTCGAGTTGCATTTTAGTAAAACATATTGCTGCTCTTTTATTTAGATCTTAGCAATTTTCTTACAGTTCGCTGTACTGACCCTTTAAAGGGATAGGAAAGTAAAAATTAAACTTTCATAATTCAGATAGAGCGAGTCATTTTAAGACACTTTTAAATTCACTTCGATTTTTAAATGTGCTTCGTTCTCTTGGTATCCCTTGTTGAAATAGAATATGCACATATCCTACACTAGTGGGAGCTAGAGGCTGATTGATGCCTACACATATTTGTCTCTTGTTATTGGCTAACTAGATGTGTTAAGGTAGTTGTCAATAGTGCAATGCTACTCCTTCAGCAAAGGATAACAAGAGAATGAAGCAAACTTGATAATAGATGTAAATTAGAAAGTTGTTTAAAATTGTATGTTCTATCCAAATCATGAAATAAAGTTTTTGGGTTTCTTGTCCCTTTAAGAAAACAAACAAATTGAAAACACTTGTACTATATTATGGTACTGTGCTGTGCTGTACTATGTTACTGTGCTGTACTGTGTTGTACTGTACTATGGTACTGTGCTGTATTGTGTTGTACTGTACTACGGTACTGTGCTGTTTTGTACTATGGTACTTGCTGTAGTGTACTATGTTAATGTGCTGTACTGTGCTGTACTACGGTACTGTGCTGTTTTGAACTATGGTACTTTCTGAACTGTACTATTTTACTGTGCTGTGCTGTACTACGGTAATGTGCTGCTTTGTACTATGGAACTGTGCTGTACTGTTTTATGGTATTGTGCTGTTTTGTAGTATGGTACTTGCTGTACTGTACTACGATACTGTGCTATTTTGTACTATGGTACTTGCTGTACTGTGCTATACTGTACTACGGTACTGTGCTGTTTTGTACTATGGTACTTGCTGAACTGTACTATGTTACTGTGCTGTGCTGTCCTATGGTACTGTACTGTTTTGTATTACAGTACTCTGCTGCACTGTATTATGGTACTGTGCTGTTTTGTACTATGGTACTTGCTGTATTGTACTATGGTACTGTGCTGTGCTGTACTACGGTACTTTGCTATTTTTTACTACGGTACTGTGTTGTACTGTACTACAGTACTGAGCTGTACTGTACTATGGTATTGTGCAGTTTTGTACTATGGTACTTGCTGTACTGTACTATGTTACTGTGCTGTACGGTACAAAGGTACTGTGCTTTACTGTACTATGGTACTGTGCTGTTCTGTACTATGTTACTGTGTTGTTTTGTACTATGGTACTGTACAGTACTGCACTACGGTACTGTGCTGTACTAAGTAACTGTGCTGTACTGTGCTATGGTACTGTGCTGTTTTGTACTACTGTATTGTGCTGTACTGTACTACGGTACTGTGCTGTTTTGTACTACAGTATTGTGCTTTACTGTTCTACGGTACTATGCTGTTCTGTACTACAGTACTGTGCTGTACTATGGTACTGTGCTGTATTGTACTATGGTACTTGCTGAACTGTACTATATATTCTCTGCTGTATTGTACTATGATACTGTGCTGTACTGTACTATGGTACTGTGCTGTGCTGTACTATGTTACTCTGCTGTTTTGTAATATGGTAATGTGCTGTACTGTACTACGGTACTGTGCTGTGCTGTACTATTGTACTGTACTGTACTGTACTATGGTACTGTGATGTTTTGTAATATGGTACTGTGCTGTACTGTACTACGGTACTGTACTATACTGTACTACGGTATTGTGCTGTACTGTACTACAGTACTGTGCTGTACCGTACTATGGTACTGTGCTGTACTGTACTACGGTAATGTGCTGTTTTGTACTACGGTACTGTGCTGTACTGTACTACGGTACTGTGCTGTACTGTACTATGGTACTGTGCTTTACTGTACTATGGTACTGTGCTGTACTGTACTATGGTACTGTGCTTTACTGTACTATGGTACTGTGCTGTACTGTACTACGGTAATGTGCTGTTTTGTACTACGGTACTGTGCTGTACTGTACTACGGTACTGTGCTGTACTGTACTATGGTACTGTGCTTTACTGTACTATGGTACTGTGCTGTACTGGAAAGAGAGAGAAACAGAGGCGCCACCATGGTCTAGTACCACAAGAGCAGGTATATGTGAATGCAGATAGATGAATATACTCACAAACATAAAGCACCCAATGGTGCTAGTAGGGCATACTGGAACTTTGCAGTGGTCCAGCTCACTGTTGGCCCTCAGCGGGGATCCAAAGTTGCTTGGAGGGGCCTATGGTAAGATGCCGGAGTGGACAAAAAAGGCAAACCAACATGGCCCAATAACGTTTAAGCAGGAGGAGGGTGTAACCATAAGATTATACTTACAGGATACAAAGCACCTCCAGGTGCAATATCAGCAAGCTGGGACCTCACAGTCGCCCAGTAGACTATTATCATAGGAAATCCACAGCTACCAGCAGAAAAAAATGGTGTATTTCTCAGCAGCTTGATAATATAGTGATACACCACAATAAACACAATAAACATATTATATATATATATATATATATATATATATATATATATATAGCCAAGAACAGGAGGGGGTATATGAACTCTCACCAAATACCATCAGCTGCCAGGGTGCTCTGTAGGAAAATTCATCAGCAAAATCAAAGAAAGCACTCACTGGTCTTCAGATAACATATCCAGATAAAATTTATTAGTGACGTTTCGGGACAAATAGCTGATATATATATATATATATATATATATATATATATATATAATGTATGTGCAGGGACGAGTGTATGTGTTGTCCCATGCTGAGGTGCCTGTGACCCTAACTGAGGTTCATATTCGTACTTCCACTTTTTGAACGCATCCGGTTAGCACTTGAGCAAAACAGTTTTACTTTCAACTTGTAATATACAAGGTATCCAACGTGTGCAAAAAGCTGAAGTCTAGAGGAGTTCATGCGCGAGTAGGAGCGATAAATTGTGATCCACTCCTAATCTAGCCCTTCATGGGGAAATGCATTTGATTTTTAAAGGGACACAGGTTAAATTACATTTTCATGATTCAGATACAACATGTAATTTTAAACAACTTTCCAATTTATTTCCATTAAAAAAAATGTGCACAGTCTTTTTTTTATATTTACACTTTTTGAGTCACCAGATCCAACTGCGCATGTGCAAGAATTCAGACTATACATATATGCATTTGTGATTGGCTAATTGCAGTGGAAATATACATAACTTTGAAATTTGTTATAAAAAAATCTACTACTCATTTGAAGTTCAGACTAAATTCTATTGCATTGTCTTGTTATCTTGCATTTGTTGATTATACAAATCTAATGTGTTGACTGGTCCTTTAATATTCCAAGAAAAAGATGCTGTACGGATCATACAATTCTCGTGCAGTTTCATAAAATATTTTTATTTTGTTAAGTCGAAAATCTGGACCTCTAAAGCAGTATTGTGTGCACTGCTTTCAACTAAACAACATTTAAAATTGTGTTACCTTGATCATTTTGTTTAGTGTTCTGCTTAGCAGAATTAGATTTATTCCCTTTACACGGAGTGTAGTCAGTGCATATTTAAAGAGACATTAAACATTATAAAATTGTAGTATAAAATGTTTCATTATGTGTAGTAAACCAATTATGCAATTTACTTTTATTATTTATTTTCTTCCTCTAATTTTACTCTGAAAACTGCGGGATTTCCAATTAGTCTGTGTATATATAAAGTAAAGGAAACTACCATGTTCAAACTTAAGTTTTACTTACAAATTTCTTTTGCTAAGGATAATTAGGGACAGGCAAAGTGTGCAAAACAATGTCTGTGTGGAGACTTCTTGTAATATAGCAATGTTTACAGACCCGCCAACTTTCTTTACTTGAGAGGGACAGTCTCTGATTCTCATATGTCCCTATTTGCAGAATTTCCCACCCATGGAACACCAAGACATGCCTACAAACTTTAAATAGAATATATAATATGCAACATATTCTATTAGATTGGATATATATCATTATTCCCAATAAACCTGATTCATCCCATTCAGTCCAAAGTCTGTAACTCAATGCACATATTTGGATTTCCTTATTCACAATCCCCCCCTTTTTCTAATTGTGTAGCGATATGCAGACTATATGGTTGTATATTATGATCAAACCATAAATAATCGTTTTTAATATTTACCGGTTATGGTACAAATTAATGTGGATCAATTCTCAGAACATAAAGTCAACAGGACAACGTACCTATAGTTTTTAAATATTTAACTTAAGATATATATTATCTATTCATCTGTACTTTTTACTGAAACTGACAGAATTTAATCACATGTGACTGAGTCATGTGGTTAGGTGGTGATCACGTGATCAGAGAATATGATGAAGAAAGAAATGCCAGGAGTCCACTTGTAAAATTAATATAAAATTTAGCTTTTATTGTTGCATATTAAAATTCATGGGATAAGCATATCCCAGTGCCTCACAAACAGGCTAACACGTTTCGGTTGAGTACAGTGTTCAACCGAAACGCGTTAGCCTGTTTGTGAGGCACAGGGATATGCTTATCCCATGAATTTTAATATGCAACAATAAAAGCTACATTTTATATAAATTCTACAAGTGGACTCCCGGCATTTCTTTCTTCATTCTATTCCAATTTCCCAGCTGCAGCTGTAGCAGTCCTCCTGTTTTGAACTTTGCTACGTATCCCATATTGTAAGTGTGTGAGTCAGGAAGTATTCCCTGCTAAGCTTCAACAGAGACCAGCTATGTCACTACGATGACATGATATGCCCTTCTGCGCACGGTAGACGGACTAGGGTTCCGGGTGGCGGTTGGCCAAACACTGAGGTGAGATGGAGGTCTGAAGCTAGCTACGGATACAAGCAGTATCTTTCCTGGGGACACAGATGACGAAGCCTGGTAAGGCATAGATGTACTTTCTAGTCCTATTGTGACACATGGGTTTATGTGTATGACCCCCGAAGTTTAGCACCACTGCATAGCATATGGGTATGTGAGTTATTGGATAAGACTGTATCCTAACACTTTGATTGCACACATAGTTCATTAACTGACTGTTTGGATAATCCTGTTATCAGAGAATATGATGATCACATATTGGAAACCAGAAATAGCGATATACCTATATTCATTTTGAAGTACCAATAATAAAGAATATTGGGTAGAGCCACCTCATTAGAATACTCGGAGATGACATGAACTATTACTATTTAGTAACATATAATAGAGCTTAGCTCCGTTGTTTTATGTGACTATGAGAGGGTGTGTTAAGCCTACAACCAATCAGAACATGATCAGATCAGCAACAGTTGTCAAGATAGGCGCAACTTGTGGGCATAACATTTTTTAATAATTTGATAGGATAAGTAAAGAGTATTTGAATGCCTGGAAAACTGATCTAAATCTCGCCTTTGAGAAAGCTACAATTGGCAAACGCGCGTCAGGCATGCGCTGAGATCGGGGGTGTCTGAGACTGTTTTAAAAGGAAACTGTGAAGTATACTTTTATATGAATAATATGATTGTTCTAATCATTTGCTATTTTCCTCTACCCTATTAATAAAGCCATTTATATTCCCCTATTGTGGGCTTCACGTAACCATAGCGTTAGTTGGTAGGGATCTGTTCCCCAGGTGGGTGATTTAATTGTGATTCTGTTTGTTACATACATATAGGCTTAACAGTGGCTTATACCTCCAGTGCCTCCTCTAATGTATCACCTTTTGGGTGTTAAACATTTTTTATGTATGTTTTATTGTGTGCGTTTTATTTTTAAACTAGGATTAAAAGTTATGTTTTATATATTGCTCTCCTTCCTTCTTAGTCCTATAGAATTATTTGATCGATTTAGTATGTGTACCTGATCATATGTGTCTTTAATATCCTAGTTTTTTGTTCTCCTTTCTTTAGGAGTAAGACTATTGTGCACGCCTACAAACTTCTCAGACACATGATCCCACCCCTCCAAACATAGCTCCTCCCACAACATGGTGATAGGCCCTTGTAAACCTCTAGAGTCCAGATACCCAGCCACAAATGTTGTGAGGTATGGTATTAAAATGCATGGTATTGACTCAGTAAAGCTCTATTTGTCACTATTGTATAGGCTATCTGCAGTGTACAGAGCACACCTTTAAATATGTATAGCTTCATATACTTATGCTTATGTGTTGAGTATGTGATATTCTTTACAGCTAAGAGTATCTGTAGGAATAGTCACACCAAAAAAACAATATCCAAAAATGCATAGAGAAATCACTTCCTTCTAATGTTTGATTCTAAGTCAAACTCTCACTGTCCTGATTGTCACTCACAGTTCTGGAGAATCATAACAGGCCTTTTTCCATCTTCATCACTGCTAAACCAACTAATTGCCAACTTTATATTGGTATGATTGGCATACTGGGAGTCACTGCTCAATTGCTATATTGTCATTCTTAATCTTTGAAAAATATTGTTTGGATCTAGTTATTTTTATTGCTTGTAAATGCACTGTTTCCTATTGGGCCTGACCTTCAGATTGGATGGAAAGTATGTGTTTCTATTAAAATGACATGACATCTGCTTATACTGAATTTTAACAGTACTTAAACTGTAAAGCGCTCCCTCTCAACATTCTATCTACATAGAAGATGTTCAAACGAGAATGTATCTTTGTGACCGGATTTTAATAGGGGGTGAACCTTTATTTACGCTAAGTCCAAACACGTTCACGAGAGTGTTTTTTACAGTGCTTGCTCCTAGATTACTGAACTCCTAAACAGGATAGTGTCATTGGGAATATGAGATTATTAATATAGGTATAAGCACTGTAAAACGCACGCTTGTGAACATATTTGAACCTAGAGTGCAGGAAGGTGCATCCCCTATAAAAACAGGGTCATGAAGGCGCATCCAGGGTTTAGCAGTGGTGAGGATGGAAATGGATTGCAACAGAGCAGGTTAACCTTACACATGTAAACAAGTATTTTTCTTAATTAGTGAACAAAGTGGTTTATTGAAAAGCTGTACCATAAAATAAAGAGTTGGGAAAACAGCTATATGTAGTTTTTGGTGACCTTTTAGTTTCTATCTCAAACACAAGAACTTAACACACAAATATACCAATTTGAGATCTTTTCAGTTGAAAAGGCATTTGTGGCTGTGGGCTATAAGTGCACAAATTTATTTTTCATTGTGATTACTCAAGAAACTCAGCAACCAAGGGCTTGTTTCCATTGAGACATAAAAAATGGAGCCGTAAGCTACTGAAGTGGCCCACAACTAAAAGTAGTTTACTGCTCCATTTTAGTACCTGGTTTCCATTGAAATATTTTGCGCATTGCGTGTAGTCGCTCTTTTGGTGTAGGTGTAAGTTAAGGTTGTGTTAACGCTTCCATCCAATGTCAGATCTCTTGTAAATTAATTAGTTGCTATGGTAACCCGACCTTACACTATAAAATTTATGTTTAACGTCTGTGCTCCTTATCTGTGATCACCTCTAAAGAGAAACAAGAACATAGATACACTTATTTATGATACATATTTTTTTAACTATAAGCAAATACTACTTTTTTTAATTATAATTGACTTTTAACGTTGGTAAAATAAAGCTTCAATTTTAACTAAGATGGAGAATCCATCCGTTTTTTGTTTTTTTTTTCTACTTTATTAATATATGTAATATGTATTGCTGCCCTAGGCATAAGTCTAGTTTGAATTCTGTAGATATGTGCTTGCATATATTTTTATATAAAAACATAAGTGCAACTTTTCCTATACATGGGACAACAATAAATATTACTTATTCCATTTTTTTCTACATTAAAACACTTGCATTGTTTACAAGTTTTAAAATTTCATTAGATAATAGGTCTCAAAAGCTCCTTTTTCCTCTTTTACACCTAGTTGAGCTGGGTGTAATTTTTCTCAATGTATCGTCAGCCTCCGACAGTGTATTAACGGTTTGCGTTTTCATTAGAAACCTGGTATAAGTTACTTTACTGCCCCTTTAAGCTGTAACTGTTACAGCTTAAAGGGGCAGTAAAGTCATAAAGAAATATTCATGATTTAGGCAGAGCATGTGATTTTAAACCACTTTCTAGTTGACTTCTATTATTTAATTAACTTCCTTCTATTGTTATTTTTTTCCGAAATGTTTATACTGTATAGGAAAGCCCAGGAGCAGCAAAGAACCTAGGTTCTAGCTGCTGATTGGTTGCTGTATATATATATACTGATTGTCTTTGGCTCAACCATGAGTTCAGTAAGAAACCTGTAGTGCATTGCTGCTCCTTCAACAAATGATACCAAGAGAATGAAGCAAATTTGATAACAGAAGTAAACTGGAAAGTTGTTTAAAATTGTATGTTCTACCTAAATCATGAAATATTTTTTTTGGGTTTCATGTCCCTTTAACAGCTTCTGATACTTTTAATGCGATGTGAAAATGTTTTCACCAACTGAACCCTGGCTACCGATATTAAGGTATATTGCGACATCGGAAGCACTCAATAAACAAAATTGCTTCTGACAGCATATTTTATCGGTTTGCAACCTTGCTCAAAACAAATTACGGCTCAATGGAAGTGAGCCCCAACTCGGGGCAAAAGCAAAAATCAATTTTAGAAGCAAACCAGCGATCATCCATCAATCCCTTATTGCGCTCAGCGGAAAATATTAAATAAGGGAAATATTGCTGTACTTTCATATAGGGTTTACGCATCTACGCTGTACTCAAGCCACCCTCTTTAGAAGGAGGCTCTCCTTTCCAAATACTTCTGTAACCTTGAATAAGAATGATTTTGTTAGGCTGTCGTTTAAATTCAAGTGAGCATGTGTGGTTTTATCACGTGGTGCAGAACACTATACTTTTTTTGTTGTTTGTAATGATGTACAGGGGGTCTGACCATTCATTTGTCCATTGTCCCCTGTCCAATCCTGCCATTGTTAGGGCAGTCATTCAGGCACTAAATGCTGGATTCAGTCATACAGGAGTTGTACGTTTTTATAACATTGAAAAATAGGTTCTTTTAATTAGCTGAATCCTAGAATGTAAGAGTTTTGTTAATATTAATTGTCTATCGGCTAGATTACGAGTTTTGCGGTAAGGTGAAAAAGCAGCGTTAACAGGTCCTAACGCTGCTTTTTTATGCCCGTTTCTATTACGAGTCTTTTAGGTACAGCTGTCCCGCACACTTTTTTGGCCTTATCGCAAATCAACTTATGCAATTTGCGTGTAGTCTTTTTTCAATGGGACTTCCATAGCGCCAATATTACGAGCTTGTCCTGGAAGGCCAAAAAGTGAGTGGTACAGCCTATACCGCAAGATTCGTAACGCATTTTAAAATCAGTAGTTATGAGTTTTAAGCTACAAAGTTGTAACATAAAACTCATAACTAAAGTGCTAAAAAGTACACTAACACCCATAAACTACCTATTAACCCCTAAACCGAGGCCCTCCCGCATCACGATTCACAAACACTATAATAAAATTATTAACCCCTAATCTGCCGCTCCGGAGATTGCCGCCACTCGAATAAACATATTAACCCCTAAACCGCTGCACTCCCGCCTCGCAAACATTAGTTAAATATTATTAACCCCTAATCTGCCGTCCCTAACACTGCCATCACCGTCCTACATTTATTAGCCCCTAATCTGCCGCCCCAACATAGCCACCACTATATTAAATTTATTAACCCCTAAATCTAAGTCTAACCCTAAACCTAACACCCCCTAACTTAAATATAATTAAAATAAATATAAATAAAAATTACTATTAATAACTAAATAATTACTATTTAAAACTAAATACTTACCTATAAAATAAATCCTATGGTAGCTACAATGTAAATAATAGTTACATTGTATCTAGCTTAGGGTTTATTTTTATTTTATAGGCAAGTTTGTATTTATTTTAACTTGGTAGAATAGTTACTAAATAGCTATTAACTATTTACTAACTACCTAGCTAAAATAAATACACATTTACCTGTAAAATAAAACCTTACCTAAGTTACAATAACACCTAACACTACACTACAATTAAATAAATTACCTAAATTAAATACAATTAAATAAATTAAATTAAATTAGCTAAATTACAACCCACCCCCACTAAATTACAGAAAATAAAAAACAAATTACAGATCTTTAAACTAATTACACCTAATCTAATAGCCCTATCAAAATAAAAAAAGCCCCCCAAAATAAAAAAAAAACACTAGACTAAACTAAACTACTAATAGCCCTTGAAAGGGCCTTTTGCAGGGCATTGCCCCAAAGAAATCAGCTCTTTTACTTTTTAAAAAAAATACAAACAACCCCCCAACAGTAAAACCCACCACCCACACAACCAAACCCCCCAAATAAAACCCTAACTAAAAAAACCTAAGCTCCCCATTGCCCTGAAAAGGGGATTTGGATGGGCATTACCCTTAAAAGGGCATTTAGCTCTATTGCGGCCTAAAGCCCTAACCTAAAAAAACAACCCACCCAATACACCCTAAAAAAATCCTAACACTAACCCCCGAAGATTCACTTACCATAATAGTCTTCATCCAAGAGGCAAGGTGCCCTCAACGAAGCCGGCAGAATGTGCTAACGCAATTACCATATTGTAACTTCAGCTTTTTGCGCATGTCAGGTTAGCAAGTGAATGTTTTTCTTGTACTTTCCACTTGTAATACACGTGTAATCCAATCCAAGCGGAAGCAATAAAAAGTGGTCCACTCGTAATCTAGCCCTATGGATCATATTCATGAACACACTACGGGGCCTATTTATTAATGAGCGAGCGGACATGATACGATGTAGCGTATCATGTCCGCTGCACAACGATAAATGCCAACAGCATATGCTGTCGGCATTTATCATTGCACAAGCACTTCTTGTAAACTGCTTGTGCAATGCTGCCCACTGCAGATTCGCAGCCAATCGGCCGCTAGCAGGGGGTGTCAATCAGCTTGATCGTATAGGGCCTCAGAGGCAGCGGACAAGTTATGGAGCAGCAGTCTTTAGACCGCTGCTTTATAACTACTGTTTCCGGCGAGCCTGAAGGCTCACGCGGAAACAGGGGTATTCGGAGCTTGATAATTCAGCCCCCTTATGTACTGAATGTTAATTAGTGTATTTAAGCACAAGCATAAAATGTAAGAGCCAGTACACTAGTAAAACAAATCGATTCCTAAAGACAGAATGTTGGAGTATTTCGGGGATATAGAGAATTTTGAATACAATACACCAGTTGAGACACTTTAGGCAATGTGGGGAAAAGTAATTATCAGTTTCAGGGGATACAGCACATCATGCATAAACAGGAGAAAATAGAGAGTTAACAAGCAAGTGTTTTTTTCTTTTCTAACAGACAAGGTCTCCTAATGGTTAAAGGACCATTAAATACAGAATTGCATAATCAACAAGTGCACAATAAAATGACAATGCAATAACACACTCTGGGAAGATTAAAAGTCGAGCGGTATGAGTATTACGCAGCAATATGGTCTTTTCGCAATCAATTTTCATTGTGCAGATATTACAAGTCTTGAAAAATCCTGATTGCCCGCACACAATCGCCTTTTACTCTACGATCCTTTCCGTGCTCGAAGAGCTGTAGTTAACAGTTTTCCGCAACAATAAAGTTTTGCGAAACACTTTAAAAATACATTACAAAGTACAGTTACACTCATTAACACTTTCTATTAAAAATTATTTTTTAACCCCTTAATGACCGGACCATTTTTCAATTTTCTTACCCTTAATGACAATGGCTATTTTTACATTTCTGCAGTGTTTGTGTTTAGCTGTAATTTCCCTCTTACTCATTTACTGTACCCACACATATTATATACCGTTTTTCTCGCCATTAAATGGACTTTCTAAGGATACCATTATTTTCATCATATCTTATAATTTCCTATAAAAAAAATATAAAATATGAGGAAAAAATTGAAAAAAACACACTTTTTCTAACTTTGACCCCCAAAATCTGTTACACATCTACAATCACCAAAAAACACCTATGCTAAATAGTTTCTAAATTTTGTCCTGAGTTTAGAAATACCCAATGTTTACATGTTCTTTACTTTTTTTGCAAGTTATAGGGCCATAAATACAAGTAGCACTTTGCTATTTCCAAACAACTTTTTTTCAAAATTAGCGCTAGTTACATTGGAACCCTGATATCTGTCAGGAATACCTGAATATCCCTTGACATGTATATATTTTTTTTTAGAAGACAACCCAAAGTATTGATCTAGGCCCATTTTGGTATATTTCATGCCACCATTTCACCGCCAAATGTCATCAAATAAAAAAAAAAGTTCACTTTTTCACAAATTTTGTCACAAACTTTAGGTTTCCCACTGAAATTATTTACAAACAGCTTCTGCAATTAAGGCACAAATGGTTGTAAATGCTTCTTTGGGATCCCCTTTGTTCAGAAATAGCAGACTTATATGGCTTTGGGGTTGCTTTTTGGTAAGTAGAAGGCCGCTAAATGCTGCTGCGCACCACACGTAAATTATGCCCAGCAGTTAAGGGGTTAAATTAGGTAGCTTGTAGGGAGCTTGCAGGGTTAATTTTAGCTTTAGGGTAGAGATCAGCCTCCCACCTGACACATCCCACCCCCTGATCCCTCCCAAACAGTTCTCTTCCCTCCCCCACCCCACAATTGTCCCCGCCATCTTAAGTACTGGCAGAAAGTCTGCCAGTACTAAATAAAAGGAGTTTTTCTTTTTTTTAATAAAAAAAAATAAAATGTTTTAGCTGTGATGGACTCCTGCCTTAGCCCCAACCTCCATGATCCCCCCCCCCCCCCCAGCTCTCTAACCCTCTCCCCTACCTAATTGCCGCCATCTTGGGTACTGGCAGCTGTCTGCCAGTACCCAATTTGCCCCCCAAAAAAGTGTTTTTTTGATCTTTTATTGCCATTTTAAATGTTTTCTGTAGTGTAGCAGCCCCCCACAATACCCCAACCCCCTCCCCCTCCCAGATCCTTATATATTTATTTTTTCCCCCCTCTTCCCTCCTCATTGGTGTCAGTGTGGGTAGCTAATCGCGCACGCGCATGCGCGCCCCCGCACGCTCCCGGCACCCGGCGTGCACATTGCACTTACAGGAGCCGGATGCCGGGTAGCGATGGGCCGCCCACCCGCCTCCCTGTTGCGCTCCCACCCACCAACGAACCGGCACCATCGCTACCGGTGCAGAGAGGGCCACAGAGTGGCTCTCTCTGCATCTGAGTCTTCTGAAAGGGTATTGCAGGATGCCTCCATATGGAGGCATCACTGCAATACCCTGAGAGCTGCTGGAAGCGATTGCGATCGCTTCCAGCACTCTCTTAGACAACTGACGTACCAGGTACGTCTATTGTCATTAACTGTAAGTTAATGCATGACGTACCTGGTACGTCAGTTGTCATTAAGGGGTTAAAAATATTGCACTCAAAAGTTGCTAAAATATAGGAGATCTTGGGTGTTAGAAGAAAAGCCGATGCAGGGATTTTACATTGACAAACATAGACATACATAGAGAAACATGGATTTATATGTATAAAGATATGTTTAACTAGAGATCTTTTGGAGATATTGAAAAGATTTCCCATTACAATCTTATGCACATTAAACAATATCTCAGATGGATTTTCAAAGAGATATTTGCATATAGATCTCGAGATATCTAGACCTATATATGTATATATATTCATATACATATCTCACTATAAATAGATATATCTGTCCAAAAATCAACACATATATAGAGAAATATTTATTTAGAAATCAATAGAACATATTCCGTAAACAAAACAACCTTGCAATATGTAATATTCGTATTTTCATGTACACTTTTCGAGGAGAATGCGTCATGGGCTTTGCGCAACAGATTAGGGTTTTCGCGATCTGGTTTTATGGATTACGCGGGTAAACGCGTGCGCAAAATAAGTTATTTTTCAAATTGTAGTACCTGTAAAACCCCAGATGCGAAAAAAACATAACGAGCACAGTGTTTTCGCAATTGTGAAAAACATATATGCCGCGCAACTTGTAATCTTGGCCTCTGAATTTTTAATAAGCCGTAGATTTTTTCTGACAATTTTTTTTGCATTTGCCAGCCCCCTGTATCATGTGACAGCCAACAGCCAATCGCAGACTCATATATGTATAAACTGTGACATCTTACACATGCTCAGCAGGAGCTGGTGCCTCAAAAAGTGTGCTTATAGAAAGACTATGCAAAATGTAAATTGGAGAGTTTCTTTAAACTATATGTTCTATCTGAATCATGAAAGTTTCATTTAGATATTAGTGTCCCTTTAAATTCACACTGGAATGCTATTAAGAATATATTTTTGTATTTGAGCATTACAAAAATAAAGATTATAATGATAGTGTCAAACAAATTTTGATATAACATTAAGAAATGTATTAAAAAAAACAACATCTTGACTTTTTGAATATGGTATACTTTTAAATGCAGAAAAGTCTTTAACTTACAGTATAATTTAAAAATCATAAGTAAAACTTTTGAACAAGTAAATGGGTTTTTTGATTATGTATGTAAAAAAATCAAAATAAATTTGGGGCTACCCTCCACATAATTATATGTAACATTCTCCTATAGAGTTATCTCTGTGGATTAGATGCACTAAAGATGTGTTTCTGTAGATCAGGTGTAGCCTCATTTAGCTAATTATCTTACCTAATACCTATCTATATAAGGTCTTACTAAAACCATGGTTATTATCCATCACTGATGAAGCTACAATAGCGAAATGCGTCTGGTGCCTGATATGTAGTAAGCCAATCTATGTGATTTTAACTCAAGCCATATGCTTTATTAAGCAGATGGTTACTAAAATGTAAATATTTTTACCCAAAGTTAAATCGGCTTATCTTTTGCTTTCTATGAAGTGCAGTGGACATTGAGGGTCAGTTCAGGCAGTTCCTAAAGCCTGCTGTCTGCCGATTAGAGTGCTGCAATCACTTTGTATTTGAATAATTTTGTGTGCAGGGTGATATCAATGAGCAGATTGTTCAACAGGAAATTAAATGAATCCCTTAAGGGGGTAGGGTTGGATGAAAGTTTATACTAATGGGGGATATAAGGGAGGATTTGCTCATATAGCCGGACAGATAACTCAGCATGCTAAGACACTGTGGCTGAGCTCTGTAGCTACCCAGGGGTTGCAGGTTTGGTCCCTGGCGAAGTCCACTCAGCCTTTCATCCTTCCAAGGTCGATAAAATGAGCAGCACCTTAAAACCCTTATGGGTGATTAGCTGTTCTTTATAAGTACCCAATAAATGCATACATCTGGGAGAAGATTTTGGTTCACATTAATGATGTTTGCCAGCAGAGTTCAGAGACAGACCCCATATCTACCCAATTCCTTCATCTGTTCAATGGTATTGCATACTTTTATGGGTGTGGGGTCTTTTTGGATAATGAATATTGTAAATTGAGTGCTGCTTCATACCCAGGCTCTTAGGTTAACCTTGGCTTCATAAGGATCTTTGCCTTGTTGAAATTGCTCCCAATTGTTATGACAATTTAGCTGCGTGTGTGAGATCATTCTGTGGTTTCCATCAAATTCTTGTCTGCCAGTTCTCCAACTGTAGTGAGGTACTTGTACCATTTTATCCTCCTGATTTGCTTATAGCATTTTTATTTCATGCCAGGACATATACCTGGGGTGAATAATATGTTGGTTTATGCTGGTCTTTGTTTAAAAGGGATTAATATAGTAGGGATGTTCCTTTAGCACTTGATAATTAATGTAATTTGTCTGCCCTTTATTTAGGCTGGGAACCCTACTTCTTTGCTTGATTGGTTGTTGTTTCACTGGTTGAAGAGTGATATAAAATGGTTAGTTCACAGCTTTCTTGCAGTTTTTTTTTTTCTTCCATAAACTGTATAGTTTTCTGGACTGTTCCAGCATCTTCTTGGTTAGGCAAATCAGAATGATTTATGGCTATTGGGCTTGATTTGCATTCTATGGGAAGTTTTTAGTTCTATTTATGAAATTGCATTGTTTTCCTTTGACCTTTACTTTGGCACCTTGAGGGGTGGGATTGTGACTGAGTTTAGCATTCACATTTAAAATCTCCTTTTTCCCTGAAGTACTTTATAACTGCTTATTCCCATGTCTATAAGAAGCTAGGGGCACTTGGCTAACATTACAGGCTCAAAGTAATATTGAGTTAATTTAGTTATCTCATTGCTGCATTAAACATTGCAGGCTTTAGGCAGATATTGCATCCAGTTCCAGTGAATTCTGGCTTTTGCTTTGCAAAGGTTTGGATGTGGTGAGAAAAGCAGTATATTTGTTTTATTCTGGAAGAGCAGTAGCTCAGGGTATGTTGGTAGACAATATCTGGCATCTGGGGTGCTGGGGTGCTGGCACTCTCATAACTACTGGTTTTAAGTACGACCTTTGGAGCAAGGTAACCTCTTATTATTTAGCAGTTAATCTTAATTCTTTATTATTTTTCCCTTGGCTGGTGATGTTTGGAATTATGATGTTTAATGCTTGTGAATTCAATTAAGCATTGTTCTGTGGCCCTAATAGAGTATAGTAGGACACTCCTACATTCATTGGGTTTCTAGCAATGAATTGTCATGGCCAGAAGGTCAGCAATTAGGTTTTCTCTCAAACTGGTGTCAGTCCAATAATCAGGCTGTAGGGGTATTATTAGGTCAGACTCATGTAATTATGTGCCCCTTGGGGGTGACATAGACTCTGCTTTAGACCCCATTAATGCCATGAAAGATCACATACAGTTGTTTGTGTGTGATTAGCAGGAGAGACAAAAGGCTGTTACAAAATGATAGCAGGCTGCATCAGATGCATGTGTATGCGGAGTTAGGTAGAAGATTAATAGGGAACTGAGGACAGCCATCATCATTTACAGGGATTTGTTATTTGGCATAATTACATTTCAGTCAACTAGAAGTGTTTCTATCAATCTAATGGGGTCTATCTATCTTATACAAAGGATTATCTTATTTCAAGTATAATATTAAAAGGGTTTTACTGTTTCAGGTTCAATATAATTTTGTGGGTGGCATCAACATTTCTCTCTTTATGAAATAAGGATATAACTCTTGTGGCAGTAAGCCACCTACCAGTAAGAGAATAGATTCTGGATGGAATAGTTATATGGCCAAATTGAAGAGACAGTGCACCCTTGCTTTCATCTTGTAATGAGTGATGCTTTGCGTGGTTGCAATATCCATTTAAATAAAGATCGCACTTAAGGGATTTTGGCCATACAAAAAATTCTCTAGTAAATTTACTATGGACTTGTAATAGAAATTTTCACTGCCCACTTGCAATCTGGACTTCTGCGTTTACCCTTACTTAAAGAGAGAGCCACAAGCCTTTGCATGTCATGTTTGCATTAAAATGTGCTTTAATATATATATATATATATCTATAGACAGGGTATCCCAAAAATGTATATACACTTTCAATGATTAGAAATGTAATTTTTATTAAGATATATCTAGGTTTTATAATGCATGTTAAAGAAGGTAAGTGTAGAATCTTTTGAGTTATTGCAGGTTTTCGAACTGATAACTGTTTTGGTGCAGACAGATGAAACAGTAGCATATATCAAATAATACCCATATGTTTCAAAAGTATTTAAAGACATTTAAAGGAATAGGGGTCAATTTATCAAGCTCCATGTGGAGCTTGATGCCCCGTGTTTCCAGCGAGCCTGAAACAGAAGTTATGAAGCAGCGGTCTAAAGACTACTGCTCCATAACCTGTCCACCTGCTCTGAGGCGGCGGACAGAAATTAATCTGATCGGGTTAATTGACACCCCCTGCTAGCGGCTGCAAATCTGCAGGGGGTGGTATTGCACCAGCAGTTCACAAGAACATTGTATCATGTCCGCCTGCACTATAATAAATCTATCCCATAGTGTCTACTGCAAACTCAACAGTGCCTTTTCAATGTATTTTCTTCTTAGCTTGTGAAAACCAGTTTACCCCTCAAAGTAGGACCCATTATCGTTCTGTAAGGAAAAGCAACAGAGATAAATTTAACCATATTTAATCCATTTGGTGACAAAGTCCCCAATCCATATAGCCATTGTATCACCATTTGATTTAGTGAATTCTTAACATTACCCCTTCTAGGAGGTTTCTGCACCTGATCAATAGGAAAACATCTCAGGTTAGACATAGTGTGGTTAGCTTAGAAAAAGTGCACAGCAAAAGGATGCTTGCTGGTACCATCTTTAAAAGCGGCTGTAATCATTGAGCGATGATTAGCCAATCTTTCTTTGAAGTCATGTTCCTTTTTCCCAATTTAGGTAAAACCACACGGGCACTTAATGACACAATATTGGAAGTTCAGGTAAGTCAGTGCTTCAGGAATACATTTTTGCCAGTGCAAGGGTGAATAAAATATTGACCTACAATCAATGAATAGCATGTTGTGCATCATTCAGAAAAATAACATCCAAGTTTAGCCATCCACCTCTTTGCAATGTAACAGTCCATTGGATCAGTATGGACAAGAAAATCCTTTAAATTCCTTCATCTTTGTAATCCCACTAGGACAACCTGAATAGGCTGTCTTTAGAGCATCATCTGATGAAACAATGTCCCAATATTTATAAATAGATTTTTTCATCTGGAAAGTCTGTAAATTATAAATTGGGTTAAATACACAGGACGGTGGTTCATTGGGATGAAGACTCTCAGGTTTGTGTTCATAAACCCTATCACAGGCTTTTCTAAGAACATATCCTTTATATCCTTGTTCCATAAACCTGTCAAAAACCTCCTGTTCCCTGATCTTTTTAATAAAGTCTTGAGTACTATGATTATATTAATCCTAGCAAATTGATTACTTGGTAGGCTGTCTACTAGTTGCCTGTGATGAAAACTAGATGCAAGAATAAAAGTGTTCCTGTCAGTATCTTTTTGATATAAATATGTCAGCAGACTACTATCTTTTTTTTATAACCATCACATCCATGTAATTAATGTGCATATAACAAGCAGGCAAAGGAACCCTAATTTTCTAATTCAAATTGTTAAGCCCGTTCACAAAAATTGTAAACTGTTCCAAGCGCCTTCCCAAATGAAAAAGACGTATCTATGTATTGAAAGTATGTTACATTCATAGGGGAAAAAAGCCTCATCCCCTAAAATATGTTTAATCTCATATTAATACATAAACATGTTTGCAAATGAAGGAACCTTATTTTACCTCATAGATCTTGCTTTGTGCACAGGGGCCCCAATTGTCTAAACTGTCTTTGTATCCTGTAGCATTAAGAGTACCCTTTACTGGAACTTAGGGGCCTATCTGAAATCAACGAAACAGCCCAGATCATTATCCCTTCTCCACCAACCTTTACAGTAGGCATTATGTATTCTGGTATGTATGTAATGTTCTCCTGGTATCTGCCACACCCAGATTTATTCATCAGACTGCTAGATAGTGAAACGTGATTCATTACTCAAGAAAAAACTATTTCACTGCATCAGAGTCCAATGGCAGCGCACTTTACACTACTCCAGCCAATGCTTGGCATTGCACATGTTGATGTGAGGTTTGTGAACAGCTGCTCGACCATGGAAACCCAATTCATGAAGCTCCTGCTGCACATTCTTGTGCTAGTGTTGCTTACATAGGCAGTTTGGAATTCTGTTGTGAGTGATACAACTGTTTGCATGGTCTACCACTTCGTGCCTGGGCTGTAGTTGTTCCTGTATGCTTGCTTCCACTTCACAATAATAGCACTTACAGCTGACCAGGGAAGATATAGACATTTCACAAACTGACCTGTAGCACAGGTGTCATCCTATGACAGTGCCATGTTTAGAATGAATGAGCTTTTCAGTGCAACCATGGTTGGATTGGGAAATCAGACCGGCCCTGGAAATGTTTTGAAGAGCAGCCCCCTCAGCCTCCCCTTCACCCCCTTACCTTGCCTAGGGCCACTTTTCTTTGGCAACAGGCCCCCACTCCCTCACTGGGTGCAGCATTGGGACAACTTTTCTGCTACCACAGGCCCCAACAACCTTATCAGGAGTGGAGTGGCCTTGAAGAAATCAACTACGCATGCACACAAGGCTCACTCCATGACCTCCTTGACTAAGAATGTGGCTCTACGGCAACGGTGGCCAACTGGCCTGCCAGGAAAATTCCCAATATCCCAGCGTTCCAATCCGGCACTGAGTGTGACCTATTGTACTGCCAATATTTGTCTATGAAGATTTCATGGCTATGTGCTGGATGTTCTGCACCTGATAGCCATAGGTTTGGCTGAAACACCTGAACTCAATAATTTTTGGCATATAGTGTATATCTTTATATGTTAAAGCCATTCTAAGAATAGATCATAATTAACCTTCAGTTGCAAGATATATATTTCCCATGCAAGTCATGATGGATTGTAGTCAATGTGATAAACAAATACATAATCAAAAAGAGAAATATAGATTAGTTTAGAAAGTATTGTAAAAAGTGATTTGTTCAATACTGTCTGAAGAAGTAAAAAAAAAAGGACAAATCACACTTAACTAGAAACAGAAATCAAATAGAAATTATTATCAAGTCAATCACATGGCAGTAAAGCTATATTAATTATTACCCTACAATAAATACATTTAGACAAAAAAAATGATAAAAACAATGGGAACAGTCACACTTTGTGTATATGTTCCATATTACCATCATAAATATCATAATCTATTGTTATTATTAGAAAATGTTTGCATGTTCTGTGTATCTCATCTCTAATTGCTCTGAGATTATTTATTATTAAATTGCTTTTCCAGTTAGAAGAAATCTCAAGCATTACCTGGTGAAACAATTAGATTTATTAATCAGTGGTAGCAAACCTTCTTGAGAGTGTGCCTAAATTGGCGATAATCTAAAAAAGAATGTATCATTTTTCTTTTTTGTTTAAAATATTATTAAAGAAAAAAATATAGCATTTTATATATATTAAATAATATGTATATCAGAAGTTAAAGTGTAATAGCTAATATATGGAATATTCAATTGTAAAATGTTTTATTTTGTATGTAAAAGAGCAGTAATTAACCATGTTTAATGATTTGCTTAAAAAATATGTTGTGAAATATAACTTGATTTTGAAGGTAACAGGCAGTGTACCGGTATGTTTCTCACTATTCCATAACTAGTGTAAATGTGTCACATTACTAGATCAATCAAATCTCTGCACTTTTCTGCACAGATGTTGAAAGCAAAAAGTCAACCAGGTATACATTGCAAATAAGATCTTACACATAAATTAAGTGTTATCATTATTCAGACATATAGCTAATTATGTTATTGTTCTGCATTGTACAATAGAATACTGATGCTAGTGACTGTTGTTTTTTTTTTCCGTTTTTTTTTCAGAGCAAAAAGACTAGTTTTATATTATCGCCTTGCAGAATCTGTTGGCACTCCACAAATAACTAATAATAATAATACTTGCTGGTCTAATGACAAGTGGACATTTACAGTCTTGCCTAATATAGAACTAGATTATGAGTGGAGAACTATTTAGAGCTTGTGGCGGATACTGCGTGCATTACAATTTGAAAGCAAAAAGTTTGCACATGAGCGAAACCCAATGAACGCTACCCAAATTTTGGGACCGCGTTTAACGTATACTCCCCATAGAAGCCAATGGAGAGGGCATAAGAAAAAAACATGACACCTATAACTCAATGGCTAAGAGTTGTGATAATTTAACATTCCAATGTTCTTCACAAACAGAAAATTGTAACTATTATTGTAAATGTATATTTCTATATACAGTATATCTAAATATACCTTTAGCTATATATCTATTCCTATAGATATATAGGTATAGATATATATTTTACTTTAACATTATCACATTATTGAAATCTTAAAGGGACAGTCTAGTCAAAATTAAACGTTTATGATTCAGATAGGGCATGCAATTTTAAACAACTTTCCAATTGACTTTTATCATTAAATTTGCTTTGTTCCCTTGGTGGTATTTTTGAAAAGGTAAACCTAAGTAGGCTGAAACTGATTTCTAAACTGTTGAAAACCGCCCCTTAGCTCAGAGCATTTTGAAAGTTGTTCACACTTAGACAGTACTAGTTCATGTGTGTCATATAGATAACATTATGCTCACTCCCGTAGAGTTATTTAGGAGTCTGCACTGATTGGCTAAACTGCTTGTCTGTCAAAAGTCGAGATAAGGGGGTAGTTTCAGAGGGTTAGATAAAAGGTAATCATAGAGGTAAAACATATAATAATACAACTGTGTTGGTTATGCAAAACTAGGGAATGGGTAATAAAGGAATTATCTATCTTTTTAAACAATAACAATTCTGGTGTAGACTGCCCCTTTAATCTTAAATATTAAAAAATATTTATAATAATTATTAAAAATGATTATACATACTGTAAAACATTCTAAATAACCCAGAGAATACATATATATTTACAGTATGTATAATCCATTTTGAAAATTTTTAATAATATTTTTTAATATCTTATATTAAATATTTCAATAACGCTTATTGAAGTTAGAATCTCTTCATATGCGCTAACCCGACACCGCTTTACACCTAAATCGCGAACCTAGATACGCGTTACGCATTTTAATTCCTTGTTCTTCACATAGAAAACAATGTAATTTTTGTAAATATATATATATATATATCTGATAACGTTAGTGTAAAATAGATGATATAGGTAAAATATTTACAATACAAATTACACTACCCTGTAAGCGAAGAACATTGGAATGTGAAATATGCACAGTAAATATGTATTTATGTTGTTTACTGTATAGGTACACATACACATTTATGACGTGTGCAAAAAGATGCTGAAAAAAGCCAATATCGCTTGTGCACAAACTATAGCTATCCACTCGTGATCTAGCCCATAATGGGATCTTGAATATATATTACGTGGTTCTGTTCATCATCAGCACTGTACAGCACAAGCATTCTAGAGCACATCAGGCCAGTCCACTTTGTCCTCTTTTGAGTTTCCAGTGTTCTTTGTTATTGTCATATACAATATGTTCTGTGTCATTGCAAACAATGGTTATTTTATTTATTTGTAAGCATGCCTTTCCTAAAATATGTAAATCCTGTATATTTACAATATACAGCTCAAACGACCAGAGAATTGAGATCCAGGATTAAGGAGCACATAAGGGATACCAGAGAGTATGTAAAATAATCTGCAGTGGCAAGACACTTTAATTTGATACATATGACTAATGTTTTTGACATGAAAGTTCAAATAATTGATCGTATTATGTTCCGACCTAGGGGAGGTGATAGAAGTAAGTTACTATTAAAACAGGAATTATATTGGATATATAAGCTTAGGACTATCACTCCCCTAGGTTTGAACAGTGAGTGGGACATGAGTTATTTTGTTGAATAATATTAGGGATTAACCCATTGTTGAATTAGTATATTGCATGGTTTATGTATTAAGGGTATCATACTTATGCTTTTGTGTAGGCATAGCATTGCCATCATTAGGGTCTTGTAGTATTTCAGTGGTTTAGCCATATATAAGATTCTATGAGTGTGTTTTTGAATATATCTTGCAAGGTTTTGTGACAGGCATGCATAATTTATTAATGTGTGTAACATGGGTATATAATCAATAGACCATAACAGTTCTGTGTTCATTGTTATATTGGTTTCTTGTTGCTCATCGTTTCTTTCAATTTCCACAGTATATGTATTGAAGAAAAATACAAATTTTGATGTATATATATATATATATTTTATAAATCAGTGTGTTGTTGCATTTTAATATATTATATTACCAACAGGTGTACTTTCCCTTTAAATAGAGAGAGGACACTGAGCAAACTCACCCTATGATTAAGTGCTCAACTGAGCACGAAACTAGTCAGGGAGTTTGTGAGCCGTGTACAATTTTAATCTATGTTTAAATAAAGGTGAATTTTAATTTTACCATTTTTTAGCCCTTTTGACTCCTTTACTTAAGTGCTGTTGTACAACCTCTTTTAAAATCCTGTATATCCCCTTGACATTGGTTGTATGATTGTAGAACAGATATTAACACTCCAGTATGGAATGTTAACTTCTAATTATTATAATATACCATGCTGCAATCTTCTCAAAGCTTGATGCTTACGTCTAAGTATTCTCAAACATTTGGCAAGCTATATATATATAATTGCTCCACTGGGTGTTCTTTACAGGACCAAACTGCCAACCTCCTGTAGTAAGCCTTCTTTAGAATTAGGGAAGTTCAGACAATCAGATGTCTTACAGATCCCCTATAGACTAGATAGAACACGCAACATCTGCTCTACATACAGAAACTACATAAAAAAACATATAAAGGGACAGTCTTGTCAAAAATAATCTTTCATGATTCAGAAAGGGCATGCAATTTTAAACAACTTTCCAATATACTTTTATCATGAAATTTGCTTTGTTGTCTTGGTATTCTTTGTTGAAAGCTAAACCTAGGTAGGCTTATATGCTAATTTCTAAGCCCTGGAAGGCCACTTCTTACCTCAGTGCATTTTGAAAGTTTTTCACAGCAAGACAGTGGGAGGTCATATGTGCCATATAGATACCATTGTGCTCAGTCATGTGGAGTTATTTATGAGTATGCACTGATTGGATAAAATGCAAGTCTGTCAAATGAACAGAAATAAGGGAGCAGTCTGCAGATGCTTAGATACAAGGTAATCACAGAGGTAAAACGTATATTAATATAATTGTGTTGGTTATGCAAAACTGGAGAATTTGTAATAAAGGGATTATCTATCTTTTTAAACAATAACAATTCTGGAGCAGACTGTCCCTTTAAGTTTACTGTCCCTTAAAATCTAAAAAAAATGTTCACATATATCAGTAGAATAGCAACAATAAATGCAGTCTAGGTGCATTATGTTCTAGTTACAATAACTCCTTGTTGCTCATTTCCACCACTTTTCATATAATGCAATTAACCATAATCCTGAATAATATTTAGTGTGGCACTGAACCAGAAACTATTTAGTTTAAACATACAGCTCTATTTAGAAAACAAAAATGGAAACTTCCAAATGCAATTTTTTTGTCATGTTTATATTCCTCAGTTGTTGCTCCTAGTAACCCATTGAAAGCTCCCCCATGTAATGTCAGGCACTTATCTGGCTAAGCTCTAGCTTTGTTTTTACCTCCATGTTGTTGTTTTTTTTTTATTTTGTGCTATAACTTTGTTAATTTGGAAAAGTCAGGTGCACAAATATTTATGCCAACTATAGTCCTTGCTGCTGCCCAGTATATATAGTAACTTAGCAAGTGTGTTTTATAATGTGAGATGCTAAAGTGAGAGGGTGAGCTGTTCTGAGGTGCACAAATATTAGTGCCAATATAGTCCTTGATGCGTTTCTCAGGCGTATCATAGCCAGTGCCTCACCAGCCTCTGACCTCACTACACATCACTGGTGAAAATGGCTTAAAAGCCTGTGAGATACTTGAGATACTGTATAATTTCATATATAACTGCTACTAATTGGTCTCAATGGTTATGAGATAAGAAGAACATTTTTTCAAATCTAGGATAACTAAGTTACAACATGGCAGTGCCTATAAGTTTATAGAACCTCAGGGGTATTGAAAAGCCCACAATCTTTATAGTTAAATTACAGGAAAAGTGGATGAAATAAATATATATATATATATATATATATATATATATATATAGTATATGATCTTTACCTTTTGAGCACCCAGAGTTTAGAATTGTGCCTGTGGTATGGAATGTTCACCCACTCCAATATGAGAGTGCAGTAACCTTCTGTGCTCTGTATGTGTTTAGGAAATATTTTGAATAGTTGTGACACCCTTGTTTGTATTTTGCTAGTTTGGTTGAAGGCTAGCATATACAGCTGTATGGTAATGACCCAGATAGGAAGCGGCCTTGACGTGGCGCCTGGGCCTATCACCATGTGGCCAAACGCTATAGCTATCCCATGTGTTGCTCTTCTTTTTTTTTAGGTCATTTTCAAGTGATCATCTGCCATACTGAATACCTGGGAAAATGTATTTTGTGTGTGAGAGACTGCAATGAATTTGATGCTATTTTTGTGCAGAAGCTTTGTTCAGCAGGTAAAAAGTACAGTAACAGGTTCTGTTAGCAGATAAGCTCCAGAAAGCTCATTAAGTCTGCTTGTATTTCTATTTGTAGTGTAAGCTTTAAAGAGGCGTACTTAAAGGGACACGAAACCCAAAAATGCTGCCTCTGCTTTATTAGTGAAGAGGGACAACACAAGAAAACACTGATTTTTTTCAGGACGAAACATTAATTGTTTTAAGGGACATAAAACTCAAGATTGAAAAGTTCAGCAAACTTGAAAAATGCTTATATTCAAAATTAAAATGCAGTCATGGGCATTTTAATTTTTAGTTTAATGTCCCTTTAACGATGACTGATGTACTCTGTAACTCGGCTGCCTGTAGTACTTCTAGGTCATTAAGTGGGGGAATTTGCTGACAGCAGCGAGATCACACTCTTTTTCTGCATGCATATTAAAGGGGTATAAAACCCACATTTTTCCTTTCATGATTCAGATAGAGCATGTGATTTTAAACAACTTTTAAATTCATTTCTATTATTTAATTTGTTTTGTTCTCTTGATATTCTTTGTTAAAAGGGATACCTTAGTAAAGCCAGGAGCTGCTGATTGGTTGCTGCACATAAATGACTCATGTTATTGGCTCTCCAAATGCATTAACTAGCTCCAAGTAGTGCATTGCTGCTTCTTCAACAAGCAATACCAAGAGAATGAAGTAAATAAGATGATAGAAGTAAATTAGAAAGTTATTTCAAATGATATTCTTTAAGTCATGAAAGAAAACTATAGGGATCCATGTCCCTTTAAGGCGTGAAATAATATGTAGGCTAGTCTAATTTTTATCTCAGATTTTTTTGAATTTCCTTACTGTATTTGTCCCTTCCCCCACTGTGTGTCAACCACGCTTTTCACAAGCCAACTCTTAGGTTGCCTTTTGCAAATACACTTTTTTAGTTATGTTTAGGTGTTCCTCAGCATGAAGACCACCAACCATCATGAAATTGAAACATACATAAAAATTATTGAAAAATCAAACAAACAAAAATAAGCTCTGTATTCTCTACTAAAGGTTATCGCAGGGGTGGAACTACCATTGGTGTAGCAGGTGCAGAGGCACAAGGGCATACAGAAAGAGAAACAGTCTGCCAGGAATGGACAACTCAGTGGCTTGTTCTATGACCCAATTACCATCTGGGAGTAGCTTCTTTTAGCCCAGTTGTGCTTTTTACAGAGGAAAGCTTTCCTGAAGTATATCAGGGAAATGGCAACCCCATACGATTGTTTTGGCCTCCTTTGGGTCTCATCAGTGAGGCACAACCATATCCCTATGAGAACATTGGGCAAGGAGTCTATGGGGTCTATTTATGTAAGTGCGAGCGGACATGACACGATAAATAAGTTCTTGTGAACTGCTGGTGCAATACCGCCCCCTGCAGATTTGCGGTCAATCGGCCGCTAGCAGGGTGGAAGTCTTGGTGAGTTCCCACACTTTATTTTGTAGGACTTGACCCCTGCCTCTAAGCACATTTGACAAAGAGTCCGTGTCTGTTTTCCCAATCACCTTTTTCCCAAGGTCATTATAAAAAACAGTGGAACCAGGGCTCAAGTGCTGGGGGGCCCATATCTGCCATTCTATACATAGGCATGTGCAGAATGTGTGCAATCCTAAAGCAGGATAGCTTTTTATTAGTGCAGGCTGCAGGTCTATCTATCTATCATCTATCTAATCTATCTATTTAATTATATATTTATCTTTTTTAAACTATAATACAGCACACCATGTATATTATTATAATTGCTTACCTCTGAGTTACCTTTGAGGGGGCCCAAAAAAATATTTGCATCAGTGCCCTCTGTTGGGTAGGTCCACTACTGGCTTATCACATTTAAAATCTTATTGTAGAGGACTGAAGTAATCTGCATACATTTACAATTCAGCTGTTGAAGAGGAAATTTAGCTAATCTACTTCTGCATCTTTAGATCTAGCTAAGATATCTAAATCAGTTAAGATAGCAGTATGACGCTATTAACTGAATTAGGTTTGTATTTTACTGATTTACTGTCTCAGTGACATACAAACTAACAATAAAAGTTGTATTACCCCATAAATATTGCACAAATAGAATGTGTTCTCCATTAAATAAGTAGAGGTGTAATTGATACGCTAAAATTGACTTTAAAGGGACAGTCTAGTTCAAAAAAACTTTTAATGATTCAGATTGGGCATGTAATTTTAAACAATTTTCCAATTTACTTTTATCACCAATTTTTCTTTGTTCTCTTGGTATTCTTAGTTGAAAGCTTAACCTAGGAGGTTCATATGCTAATTTCTTAGACCTTGAAGGCCGCCTCTTAAGAATGCATTTTAACAGGTTTTTCACCACTAGAGGGTGTTAGTTCATGTTTTTCATGCAGATAACACTGTGCTCATGCACGTGAAGTTACCTGGGAGCCATCACTAATTGGCTAAACTGCAAGTCTGTCAAAAGAACTGAAATAAAGGGGCAGTTTGCAGAGGCTTAGATACAAGATAATCACAGAGGTAAAAAATATATAAATATAACTGTGTTGGTTATGCAAAACTGGAAAATGGGTAAAAAAAAGGGATTATCTTTCTTTTTAAACAATAACAATTCTGGTGTAGACTGTCCCTTTAACAGCAGTATAAACGAGTAAATATCAAATAAAACATAAATGTGTGTATGTGAGTGTATGTGTGTTTGTGTGAATGTGTGTAAGTTTGGTATGTGTGTGAGTGTGTGTGTATGTGTGTATATGTATGTCTGTGTGTGTGTGTGTGTGTGTGTACGTGTGTATGTCTGTGTGTTTGTGTGAGTATATGTTTGTGTATGTTTAGTATGTGTGTGCATATATATGTCTGTGTGTACGTGTATGTGAGTGTGTATGTATATGTGAGTGTACGTGTGTGAGAGTGTGTGTAAGTGAGTGTGTATATATGTGTGTGTGTTTGTGTGATTGTGTGTGTGTGCATATGTGTGTGTGTGTGTATATAAATGTGTGAGTGTATGTATGAGTGTGTGTACCGTGTCCTCAGAGCTCTGGTTAACTGTTTTCACAAAATAAGAAAGTGTCAAAAAACACATAAAAAATACACTGAAATATACAGTAAAACTCATAAAAACACTATATAATGAAACTATTTAAAACAAATACTGCATAAAAAGTTATAATGGCTTAAAGGGAGATCTTAGGTGTTAGAAAGAAAAAAAAGGCAGACAAAGGGTTTTAACATAGAGATTCATACATATACATGTCTAAATATGTGTATGTATATGTATATGTGCATTGGAGCCCTTTGCAGTCAAGTAAATGAAAATGTGAAAAAGCAATATTCATATTTAATTAAGTGTTATACTGTGTATTTATAGTAAATATTTCACATTCCAATGTTTTGCACATAGCACAATATGTTCTATGTATTTATAAATAGATATTCCTACGTATATATATATATATATATATATATATATATATATATATATATATATATATATATATATATATATATTAATCAATCCATTCTTCATGCACTCACTCCCTAAGCCTTAGCTCATCCGTTGCCTGGGTGACTCTTCCATCAATATGCAAAACATCTCCAAAAGTAAGGGCACTGACATGTTAATGATGAAATAAATGAAATAAAAGTTTTTTTCTACAATTTTCAAGTCCTGTGAGTGCCCTTCCTTTTGGAGATGTTTAATATATATATATATATATATATATATATATATATATAAAACATGGAAGGGAACTGCACTCCAAGACCGGATCAGGTACACATCATGTGACTCAGCAACATCCAGCCCTGGGTGCTAAATAGCACTCCAAAAAAGCTGTGATGTCACCAGAGCCACAGGCAGTTAACCCCAGTCCGGAATGGGTGCAAGAAACAAGGGAGATTACAAATAAAAAGTAATACAACACATAGAAACACCCAGCCCTCACCAGCTAGCTCACAGCTAAGATAAAATCACAACTGGAAAGGTTAGTCACCGCATCTGGCCAAATGGGAAAGCTCAGGCACCACGTCAAGGTCCTTTCCATTGCCTGAGTCCCTAACACAGGCACACCATCATGCAAGCTCACAGAGCCAAACAAACTGAGAACAAAGAAGGGGTGCACAGGTGGCTGTAATCACCCATAGAAAATACAAAACATGGAAGGGAACTGCCACCTGTGCACCCCTTCTTTGTTCTCAGTTTGTTTGGCTCTGTGAGCTCGCATGATGGTGTGCCTATATCTTTCACCTGGATGCTATAGGTTGCACTGAGTAATTACAACTGGAAAAACAAAAACTGTGTCTTTATTTCAGGCTGCAAAGCAACAAAATGTGATTATTTTCAAGGGGGGGGGGGTGATTATTTTCAATACCCACTGTATATATATATATATATATATATATATATATAGGTATAGATATATATTGTACCAATATACCACCAAATATATTTATGAATAAGGACATATTATTCTATGTGAGGAACACTGGAATGTGAAATATTCTTATTTTCATGTCAGGTTAGTGCCATTTAGAATAAGTGATCGGATTTATGCACAACTAGGGTGTTAGTTTTTTCCCCCACTTTTTTGCTCCATTGACATCTATGGGGGAATATGCTAACGTGTTCGCGATATTCTAACTTTAACTTTTTGCATGCATCAAGTTAACATGCAAACTAGTAATATGAGCATTACCCGACATGTACAAAAAGCTTAATTGCAGTGGAGTTAGCATGCAAGTGCAGTGTTAAATACCACTCCACTTGCATTCTGGCCTTTAATGTCTATTGAATATTCATCTTTATTTTTTTGCACAGAAAAAATAAAGTTTTGTAAATAGTGCACTAGTATATTTCTTCTATAATGGTACGACGAGTCCACGGATTCATCCATTACTTGTGGGATATTATCCTTCCTAACAGGAAGTGGCAAAGAGCACCACAGCAGAGCTGTCTATATAGCTCCTCCCTTAGCTCCACCCCCAGTCATTCTCTTTGCCTACTCTAAGTACTAGGAAGGGTAAAGTGGAAGAAGTGATAAAATATTAGTTTTTTATTTCTTCAAGCAAGAGTTTTTTGTTTTAAATGGTACCGGTGTGTACTATTTACTCTCAGGCAGCAGATGGATGAAGACTTCTGCCTGGAGGATGATGATCTTAGCATTTGTAACTAAGATCCAGTGCTGTTCCCACAGAGGCTGAGGGGTACAAGAAACTTCAGTGTGAGGAACGTTTTCATGCTATATAGCAGTGAGGTATGTTCAGACTGTGTATTTCAGAAAGGCTGACAGTATCCCCATGAGGGTAAGGGTAAGCAGTAATCCTAAGAGCTATAGAAAGGCATTACTAAGCTTGCATAAGGGGCTAATTACAAAAATGGTTGACACTGAGTTTTGAATGTTTGTGGGCAAACGTTTTATGAACTGGGAGTGCTGTTAACGTTTTGTGGGCAATAAGGTTTTTTGGGCAACTTTATTGAGGGTACACTTGGCTTATTTTTTGGGTCTCAGAACCCACATGGCTAGTTTAAAAACGCTCTGGTGCAGTTCTTTGAGGCTGTGGAGACATCGAGTGAGATGGGCGGGGCCTATTTTTGCGCCTCAGATGCGCAGTTGTTTTCACTCAGTAAGCAGCAAGCTCCAACTCCTGAGGGCCCTTGTGGATGTTTTGGGCCAAATAGAAGCTTTAACCCTATATTTACTATCCCTGAGGGCAGGTAGGCGCCACAGCAGGGCTGTGGCAAGGTGCTGGGGGGTGTTTTTTCCGGATTTAGGCCTAATTTCAATCCGGTTTGCACATTAAAGGGTTATATGTTAAATTTCCTTGTGGGGCAAACTTAACTACACATATTGAGTCTGCTTGCAAAAATTTTAAAAATTTGGTGCATTTTAAAGCAGTTTTGCAGAACGTGTATGCTTTTTTTCCTCTTAAAGGCGCAGTACCGTTTTTTAAGATTGTTATTTTTTTCACTAAATAAAGTGTTTTCAAGCTTGTTTGTGGTCATTACTAGCTTGTTCAACATGTCTGACATTGAGGAAAGCCAATGTTCCATGTGTTTAGAAGCCATTGTGGAACCCCCACTTAAAATGTGTCCCTCATGCACTGAAAGGGCAATAAATTGCAAAGTACATATTTTAGCTACTAAAAGTATGTCGCAGGATGATTCTCAGTCAGAAGAGAATCAGGTTATGCCATCTAATTCTCCCCAAGTGTCACAACCATTAACGGCCACACAAGCGACGTCAAGTACTTCTAGTGCGTCTAATTCTTTCACCCTGCAAGATATGGCCGCAGTCATGAATACTACCCCCACAGAGGTTTTATCTAAGCTGCCTGGGTTGCAGGGGAAGCGCAGTAGGTCTGGTGTGAGAGTAAATGTAAATGCTGAGCCCTCTGACGTTTTATTAGCCATATCCCTCACAATGTTCTGAGTTGGGGGTGAGGGATTTGCTGTCTGAGGCAGAGATTTCTGATTCAGGAAAGATGTTCCCTCAGACAGATTCAGATATGACGGCTTTTAAATTTAAACTAGAACGCTCAGGGAGGTTTTAGCGACTCTGGATGATTGTGACCCTATTTTAGTTCCAGAGAGATTGTGTAAAATGGACAGATATCTAGAGGTTCCTGCCTACACTGATGTTTTTCCGGTCCCTAAGAGGATTTCGGACATTGTTACTAAGGAGTGGGATAGACCAGGTATTCTGTTTTCTCCCCCTTCTACTTTTAGGAAAATGTTTACCATATCAGACGCCATGCGGGACTCATGGCAGATGGTCCCTAAGGTGGAGGGAGCTATTTCTACCCTGGCTAAGCGTACAACTATACCTATTGAGGACAGTTGTGCTTTCAAAGATCCTATGGATAAAAAATTAGAGGGTCTCTTAAAGAAAATATTTATTCATCAGGGTTTTCTTCTACAACCTATAGCGTGCATTGTTCCTGTAACTACTGCAGCTGCTTTTTGGTTCGAGACTCTGGAGGAGGCTCTTCAGGTTGAGACCCCATTGGATGATATTCTGGATAGAATTAGGGCTCTCAAACTGGCTAATTCTTTCATTACAGATGCCGCTTTTCAACTGGCTAAATTAGCAGCAAAGAATTCAGGTTTCGCCATTTTAGCGCGTAGAGCGTTATGGCTTAAGTCCTGGTCTGCTGATGTGTCATCAAAATCTAAGCTTTTAGCCATCCCTTTCAAGGGTAAAACCCTATTCGGGCTGGCACTGAAAGAGATAATTTCAGACATCACTGGAGGAAAAGGCCATGCCCTCCCTCAGGATAAAACAAATAAGATGAGGGCCAAACAAAATATTTTTCGTTCCTTTCGGAACTTCAAAGGTGGTCCTGCTACCTCTTCCCCTGCTGCAAAACCAGAGGGGAATTTTGCTCAATCCAAGTCGGTCTTGA
Organism: Bombina bombina; assembly: GCF_027579735.1. NCBI lineage: Eukaryota > Metazoa > Chordata > Amphibia > Anura > Bombinatoridae > Bombina > Bombina bombina. The sequence continues at coordinate 155,707,119 of NC_069503.1, forward strand.
AACCTAACCAGACTTGGAACAAAGGTAAACAGGCCAAGAAGCCTGCTGCTGCCATCAAGACAGCATGAAGGGGTAGCCCACGATCCAGGACTTTCTCTCTTTGGTCAGGCTTGGGCAAGAGACATTCAGGACTCCTGGGCGTTAGAAATCGTAACCCAGGGGTATCTTCTAGATTTCAAGGATTCTCCTCCAAGAAGGAGATTCCATCTTTCTCAGATGTCTGTAAACCAGACAAAAAGAGAGGCATTCTTACGCTGTGTAGAAGACCTATATACCATGGGAGTGATCTGCCCAGTTCTTAAAACAGAACAGGGGCAGGGGTTTTACTCCAATCTGTTTGTGGTTCCCAAGAAAGAGGGAACCTTCAGACCAATTTTAGATCTCAAGATTCTAAACAAATTCCTCAGAGTCCCATCCTTCAAGATGGAGACCATTCGGACTATCTTACCAATGATCCAGGAGGGTCAATATATGACCACCATGGACTTAAAGGATGCGTATCTACATGTCCCTATCCACAAAGATCATCACCAGTTCCTCAGGTTCGCCTTCCTGGACAAGCATTACCAGTTTGTGGCTCTTCCCTTCGGGTTGGCCACAGCTCCCAGAATTTTCACAAAAGTGCTAGGGTCCCTTTTGGCGGTTCTCAGGCCGCGGGGCATAGCAGTGGCGCCTTATCTGGACGATATCTTAATTCAGGCGTCAACTTACCACCTAGCCAAATCTTACACGGACATCGTGTTGGCTTTTCTAAGATCTCACGGGTAGAAGGTGAACGTAAAAAAGAGTTCACTTATCCCTCTCACAAGAGTTCCATTCCTGGGAACTCTGATAGATTCGGTGGACATGAAATTTTTCTGACGGAGGTCAGGAAATCAAAGATCTTAACCACCTGCCGAGCTCTTCATTCCATTCCTCGGCCGTCAGTGGCTCAGTGTATGGAGGTAATCGGACTAATGGTAGAGGCAATGGACATAGTTCTGTTTGCTCGCTTGCATCTCAGGCCACTGCAACTATGCATGCTCAAACAGTGGAATGGGGATTATGTGGATTTATCTCCTCAGATAAATCTGGATCAAGAGACCAGAGACTCTCTTCTTTGGTGGTTGTCACAGGATCATCTGTCCCAGGGAATGGGTTTCCGCAGGCCAGCATGGGTCATAGTGACGACGGACGCCAGCCTATTGGGCTGGGGTGCAGTCTGGAACTGCCTGAAAGCACAGGGTGTGTGGACTCAGGAGGAGGCTTTCCTCCCGATCAATATTCTAGAACTGAGAGCGATATTCAACGCACTTCAGGCGTGGCCTCACCTGGCTTCGGCCAGATTCATAAGATTCCAGTCGGACAATATCACGACTGTAGCATATATCAATCATCAGGGGGGAACAAAGAGTTCTCTAGCGATGATAGAGGTTACCAAAATAATTTGATGGGCAGAGACTCACTCTTGCCATCTGTCAGCAATCTATATCCCAGGAGTGGAGAACTGGGAAGCGGATTTTCTAAGTCATCAGATTTTTCATCCGGGGGAGTGGGAACTCCATCCAGAGGTATTTGCACAATTAATTCATCAATGGGGCACACCGGAATTGTATCTGATGGCGTCTCGTCCGAACGCCAAACTTCCTTGTTACGGGTCCAGATCAAGGGATCCTCAAGCAGTACTGATAGTGCTCTAGCAGTACTCTGGATGTTCACCTGGCTTATGTGTTTCCACAATTTCCTCTCCTTCCTCGTTTAATTGCCAGAATCAAACAGGAGAGAGCTTCTGTGATTTTGATAGCACCTGCGTGGCCACGCAGGACTTGGTATGCAGACCTGGTGGAGATGTCATCTCTTCCACCATGGACTCTGCCACTGAGACAGGACCTTCTGATTCAAGGTACCTTCCAGCATCCAAATCTAATTTCTCTGCGGCTGACTGCCTGGAGATTGAACGCTTGATTTTATCCAAGAGGGGATTCTCTGAGTCGGTCATAGATACCTTGATTCAGGCTCGGAAGCCTGTCACTAGGAAAATTTATCATAATATATGGCGTAAATATCTTTATTGGTGCGAATCCAAAGGCTACTCATGGAGTAAGATCAGGATTCCTAGGATTTTGTCCTTTCTCCAAGAAGGATTTGAGAAGGGGCTATCAGCTAGTTCCCTAAAGAGACAAATATCTGCTTTAACAATTTTACTGCACAAGCATCTGGCAGATGTTCCAGACATTCAGTCGTTCTGTCAGGCTTTAGTTAGAATCAAGCCTGTGTTTAAACCTATTGCTCTGCCATGGAGTTTGAATTTAGTTCTTAAAGTTCTTCAAGGGGTTCCATTTGAACCTATGCATTCCATAGATATTAAGCTTCTATCTTGGAAAGTTCTGTTTTTAGTTGCTATCTCTTCGGCTTGAAGAGTTTCTGAACTATCTGCATTGCAATGCGACTCCCCTTATCTTGTTTTCCATGCTGATAAGGTGGTTTTGCGTACCAAACCTGTATTCCTTCCTAAGGTTGTTACTAATAAGAATATTAATCAGGAGATTATTGTTCCTTCTCTGTGTCCTAATCCTTCCTCTAAGAAGGAGCGTCTGTTGCACAACTTGGACGTGGATCGTGCTTTGAAGTTTTACTTGCAAGCGACCAAAGATTTTCGTCAAACATCTTCTTTGTTTGTTGTCTATTCTGGAAAAAATAGAGGTCAAAAAGCTACGGCTACCTCTCTTTCTTTTTGGCTGAAAAGCATCATCCGTTTGGCATACAAGACTGCTGGACAGCAGCCTCCTGAACGAATTACAGCTCACTCTACTAGAGCGGTGGCTTCCACATGGGCTTTTAAACATGAAGCTTCTGTTGAACAGATTTGTAAGGCTGCGACTTGGTCTTCGCTTCATACCTTTTCCAAATTTTACAAATTTGATACTTTTGCTTCTTCGGAGGCTATTTTTGGGAGAAAAGTTCTTCAAGCAGTGGTGTCTTCTGTTTAGCCATCTGTCTTGTCCCTCCCGTTCATCCGTGTCCTGTAGCTTTGGTATTGTATCCCACAAGTAATGGATAAATCCGTGGACTCGTCGTACCATTATAGAAGAAAAGTAAATTTATGCTTACTTAATAAATTGATTTCTTCTATGGTACGACAAGTCCACGGCCCGCCCTGTCATTTTAAGACAGATTATATTTTTTTGATTTTAAACTTCAGTCACCTCTGCACCTGTTAGTTTCTCCTTTTTCTTCCTGTACCTTCGGTCAAATGAATGGGGGGTGGAGCTAAGGGAGGAGCTATATAGACAGCTCTGCTGTGGTGCTCTTTGCCACTTCCTGTTAGGAAGGATAATATCCCACAAGTAATGGATGAATCCGTGGACTCGTCGTACCATAGAAGAAATCAATTTATCAGGTAAGCATAAATTTACTTTTTTTACTGTATCGTTTATTGTCCTATTTTCAAGGTCAACAGTAAATAAGCTATTTTGAAAAACATTTTGTACAAACATTTGTATATGTAAAATTCTGTATCACTTGCAGAAAAATAGATTGCCTGAAAAGCTGCAGACCATTAACTATGATAATATTATTTATATTGTTGTGATCAATCTTTTAATATTTTCATTTACGTTTCTATTCATCTGGGACTCGGACAGAAAGTGATTAATAACTACTTATACATTGTGTTTTTCTAAAGTTCTCTAGTTGGAAAGGGAAACCGAAATATGAATTGCTCTAGGGGGAGAGTCATAAATCTTATTTAGTAATTACAGTATTAGTACATTTTTTACCATCTGTATCACTGTAAATAAAAACATTTATTATGCAAGTCACATAGATATTTTATGGTCCATATCACTGTGGTATTCCCCGGCACATATGTATTCAATTAAGTGCACACTGCAGACTGATTTCTATTCTAATCTATTTTCACTTTATTGCTCTGCATAGTAAGATACAGCTTGTTAAGCAACTTTGATTTTTATGAACACAGCTTTGCGCCACACAATTTTAATTAAACACTTGTTTTAACATACAATCCTTGCCTGATATTGCACCTGCAGCAGCAAATTTAAATGGCTCCGTTATAGCAGGTGCAGTCAGTTCATCTTTTGCCTAAGATTCATTTTTTAATTTTACAAATAATTTTCAAAACATCTGCACTATATATTGATAGTATAACAAAAATCTGCTATGATGTATAATTAAAAATCTCTGCTCTATTCATGCCACGGTTTATTTATTATAGTGTACCATGATACACCTAGAAATATACCACTTATCTTCTACTTTAACTTTCTGTCTGAAGTTAAAAAGTCACAATTTCATATCATGCATGTGAAAATGTTTCTTTAAAATATTGGATGTTGAAGTCTTAAAAATATTTAAATTGGAGTTAAAACCATTTTTGTAATCACTAACAAATCTCTAGGGAAGATCATTCACATAAAGAGCTTGCTTGTGAACACATTACACCTGTTTCAAAGATGGACTATGAATTTATTTTGTATATGATATCACTATAATAAAGAAAACTACTAGGCAGCTTGTAAAAGATCAGGTTAGCTTACAGCATAGGGCTACTGACTCTGACGTAAATTATCACTGGTTCTAATTTATTTTAGTGAATTAATTTGTTTATTTATTCATTAAAAAATAAAATAATATATCATAGATTATACTAAAATTCCCTATACCTAGAAAGAGTCCAATGGCCAAAGCCTTAGGTGTTTGTGTAGCTCATATACAGAAGGCTCTTGCCTTCATAACCTTAAAGAGACATAAAACACATTGGGCTAGATAACAAGTGGAGCGCTATTTTGCACTCTCGCTCATGCGTTAACTTCGCTAGAGGTTTATTTTTTGCACGCAAAAAACCCATAATACCCATACTCTTGCTAACCCAATCGCGTTTATTCAAGAATGATAAACCCGACATAAATTATTAATATTATACATTCCAATGCCCTTGGAAGAATATGTTCTATTTATTCTTAAATAAATATTTCTATATATATCTGATGATTGTTTTGCAAAATATATATTTATACCTGTATATATATATATATATATATATATATATATATATATATATATATATATATATATATATATACTGTATATATATATATATATATATATATATATATATATATATATATATATATATATATATATATATATATATATATATATATATATATATATATGTTTGTGTTTGTGTGTGTGTGTGTGAAGAACATTGGAATAGACTATAAATTTATTTTGTACATGATATCACTATAATAAAGAAAACTACTAGGCAGCTTGTAAAAGATCAGGTTAGCTTACAGCATAGGGCTACTGACTCTGACATAAATTATCAGTGGTTCTAATTTATTTTAGTGAATTAATTTGTTTATTTATTCATTAAAAAATAAAATAATATATCATAGATTATACTAAAATTCCCTATACCTAGAAAGAGTCCAATGGCCAAAGCCTTAGGTGTTTGTGTAGCTCATATACAGAAGGCTCTTGCCTTCATAACCTTAAAGAGACATAAAACACATTGGGCTAGATAACAAGTGGAGCGCTATTTTGCACTCTCGCTCATGCGTTAACTTCGCTAGAGGTTTATTTTTTGCACGCAAAAAACCCATAATACCCATACTCTTGCTAACCCAATCGCGTTTATTCAAGAATGATAAACCCGACATAAATTATTAATATTATACATTCCAATGTCCTTGGAAGAATATGTTCTATTTATTCTTAAATAAATATTTCTATATATATCTGATGATTGTTTTGCAAAATATAAATTTATACCTGTATATATATATATATATATATATATATATATATATATATATATATACTGTATATATATATATATATATATGTTTGTGTTTGTGTGTGTGTGAAGAATATTGGAATGTAAAATATCTATAGAATAAAACATTTCTATATTTATATCTGAAGATTGTTTTGTAAATATATATAAATAAAAAAGATAACACACACACATTTATATATATATATATATATATATATATATATATATATATATATTTATATTTATATATGCCAGAAAGTGTACACTCCAGAATTGTAATCCAACAGTCTTGGGTGCGCAAAAAGTAAATACAGAACTAAAGAGAAAGTGCACTTCAAAGTTCTTCAATAAGCAATATGGTCACTTTAATATGTGAACGTTTTCGAGTCAACGATGACCTGTCCTCAGACAAACAGTTTGTTTGTCAGACACTGTTTGTCTGAGGACGGGTCATTGTTGACTCGAAAACGTTCACATATTAAAGTGACCATATTGCTTATTGAAGACCTTTGGAGTGCGCTTTCTCTTTGGTCCTATATATATCTATAAAGAACATTGGAATGTAAAATTTCTATAGTACATAGCTAAAAACATTATAAAATATTGATATTGAAGAAAAAAATATTTTTCATGTTTTCAGGTAGGGATCCAATGTGTGTGTGTATGTATATATATATATATATATATATATATATATATATATATACATACATACATTCATACATACATTTGATGAGATGCACATCACTTGAGATGCACATCACTTAATATGCTTAATTGGTAGTAGGCTTTCGAGCCTATACAGCTTGGAGAAAGACAACATGCATAAAGAGGATGATGTGGTCAAAATACTCATTTGCCTAATAATTCTGCACTCCCTATATATACAGTACAGGGAGTGCAGAATTATTAGGCAAATGAGTATTTTGACCACATCAGCCTCTTTATGCATGTTGTCTTACTCCAAGCTGTATAGGCTCGAAAGCCTACTACCAATTAAGCATATTAAGTGATGTGCATCTCTGTAATGAGAAGGGGTGTGGTCTAATGACATCAACACCCTATATCAGGTGTGCATAATTATTAGGCAACTTCCTTTCCTTTGGCAAAATGGGTCAAAAGAAGGACTTGACAGGCTCAGAAAAGTAAAAAATAGTGAGATATCTTGCAGAGGGATGCAGCACTCTTAAAATTGCAAAGCTTCTGAAGCGTGATCATCGAACAATCAAGCGTTTCATTCAAAATAGTCAACAGGGTCGCAAGAAGCGTGTGGAAAAACCAAGGCGCAAAATAACTGCCCATAAACTGAGAAAAGTCAAGCGTGCAGCTGCCAAGATGCCACTTGCCACCAGTTTGGCTATATTTCAGAGCTGCAACATCACTGGAGTGCCCAAAAGCACAAGGTGTGCAATACTCAGAGACATGGCCAAGGTAAGAAAGGCTGAAAGACGACCACCACTGAACAAGACACACAAGCTGAAACGTCAAGACTGGGCCAAGAAATATCTCAAGACTGATTTTTCTAAGGTTTTATGGACTGATGAAATGAGAGTGAGTCTTGATGGGCCAGATGGATGGGTGCGTGGCTGGATTGGTAAAGGGCAGAGAGCTCCAGTCCTACTCAGACGCCAGCAAGGTGGAGGTGGAGTACTGGTTTGGGCTGGTATCATCAAAGATGAGCTTGTGGGGCCTTTTCGGGTTGAGGATGGAGTCAAGCTCAACTCCCAGTCCTACTGCCAGTTTCTGGAAGACACCTTCTTCAAGCAGTGGTACAGGAAGAAGTCTGCATCCTTCAAGAAAAACATGATTTTCATGCAGGACAATGCTCCATCACACGCGTCCAAGTACTCCACAGCGTGGCTGGCAAGAAAGGGTATAAAAGAAGAAAATCTAATGACATGGCCTCCTTGTTCACCTGATCTGAACCCCATTGAGAACCTGTGGTCCATCATCAAATGTGAGATTTACAAGGAGGGAAAACAGTACACCTCTCTGAACAGTGTCTGGGAGGCTGTGGTTGCTGCTGCACGCAATGTTGATGGTGAACAGATCAAAACACTGACAGAATCCATGGATGGCAGGCTTTTGAGTGTCCTTGCAAAGAAAGGTGGCTATATTGGTCACTGATTTGTTTTTGTTTTGTTTTTGAATGTCAGAAATGTATATTTGTGAATGTTGAGATGATATATTGGTTTCACTGGTAAAAATAAATAATTGAAATGGGTATACATTTGTTTTTTGTTAAGTTGCCTAATAATTATGCACAGTAATAGTCACCTGCACACACAGATATCCCCCTAAAATAGCTAAAACTAAAAACAAACCAAAAACTACTTCCAAAAATATTCAGCTTTGATATTAATGCGTTTTTTGGGTTCATTGAGAACATGGTTGTTGTTCAATAATAAAATTAATCCTCAAAAATACAACTTGCCTAATAATTCTGCACTCCCTGTATATTTATATATATATATATATATATATTTATAGATATATATATACACCTAAATATAATCATCTATATATAGGTATAGATTTACTGTATGTATAAATATGTATTTATAAATAAATTGAACATATTCTGCTATGTGGAGAACATTGGAATGGGAAATATTAATATTTTCATGTTGGGATAGTGCACATGAGGATATGCTATCGGGTTTCAGCGAGTAGGGTGTTTTTGTTCTACTCTTTGTGCTTCATTGACTTCTATGGAGGAATACTAAATGTGCACACAGAATCCTAACTTTGTTTTTTTGCGTTCTTTGGGTAAGCGTTAGTTTTACTTTTAACTTGTAATAAGAGTGCTATCAAATGGCCGCAAAAAGCTTACTTCTAGCGGAGTTAGAGCATGAGCGTTAAATACCGCTCCACTTGTAATCTGGCCCTTAGAAGGTTCAAGCCAGACATGTTATTGTTGTAGTGACTGATTTTTTTCAGTGAAAATTGCATTGTGTTGGAGTATCTTATCTAGTCCCTCTCGCTGAAACCAATAAGGGTCAGGTATGTAGTGCGTATAGGCTTGTGAAGTCTGCAGTGTGCACTTACAATTCTCAAAACTGGAAAACCCACTATTTTCAAAGTTAATTTACAGAATATGGGGAAGGGATAATAAATAATAAAAGTTTATAGCAAACATTTTTGTACTACACATAATTAGGCATTTTAAATTACAGTCTCAGAGTGGTTTAAGCTCCTTTAAATCATTAGCTGTTTTCTTGTGCTGAATAAGCATGCAGGATGCACACTAATGTCTCTGGGGCAGTGGAAAAAATAAATAACGAAAGTAATCATTTTATAGGGAAGCCAATTTTTTCGTTTCATGTCCTTTAATACTGCAGTTAGTTTATATGCAACTTTAAGTACAGAAAGATGACTAACAAGGAATGAATGTGTAACTAGTGATGTCGCAAACTTAAAAATTTCGGTTCGCGAACGGCAGACTCGAACTTCCGCGACTGCTCGCGAACCGGCGAACCGGCGAACCGCCATTAACTTCAATAGGCAGGCGAACTTTAAAACCCACAAGGACTCCTTCTGGCCACAATAGTGATGGAAAAGTTGTTTCAAGGGTACTAACACCTGGACTGTGGCATGCTGGAGGGGGATCCATGGCAAAACTCTCATGGAAAATTACATATTTGATGAGGAGTCTGCTTTTAACCCATAAAGGGCCTAAATCACCTAACATTAATAAATTGTTTGCAATAACGTGCTTTAAAACATCAGTTATGATGTTGTATCGATCAGGTAGTGTAAGGGTTACGCCCGTTTCACAGTGACAGACCAAACTCCAAGTGTAACGCACCGCAAACAACCGCAAACAGTCCATTTGCACAACCACGAGATAGATAGATTTGATAGATAGATACATAGATTACATAGCTCAATAGATGCAATATACATATGATCAATACAAATTACATAGATCAATAGATGCAATATACATTTGATAGATACGAATTACATAGATCAATAGATGCAATATCCATTTGATAGATACGAATTTTATAGATCAAAAGATGCAATATACATTTGATAGATACCAATTACATAGATCAAAAGATGCAATATACATTTTATAGATACGAATTACATCGATCCATAGATGCAATATACATTTGATAGATACGATTGATAGTTAGATAGATTTGATAGATAAATAGATAGATTTGAAAGATATATAATTTCCCTGACAGAGTATAACAATAAGATATGCGGTCTGGGACCCGTGGTGTGTTAAGTAGTACTATTCTTGGCAGTTTACTACTACCTGTTACTCCCCCTATCGGGGGAGGTCTATATGGCCTGCATTTTTGGAACAGGGAGATGGAAGAAGATGATTGGTCTGTCCTCCTACTTCAAATTTGGCCTAAACACAAGTGGCTGTCTCAAAACAGTCCGGCCACGAGATAGATAGATTTGATAGATAGATATACATAGATTGATAGTTAGATAGAATCGATAGAAGATAAATAGATAGATTTGATAGATATATAATTACCCTGAAAAAGTATAATAATAAAACATGCGGTCTGGGACCCATGGTAACTAGGTTGTGTTAAGTAGTACTATTGTTAGCACTTAAATCCCTGTTACTCCCCCTATCGGGGGGAGGTCTATATGGCCTGCATGATTACCCTGACAAAGTATAACAATAAAACATGCGATCTGGGACCCATGGTAACTAGGTTGTGTTAAGTAGTACTATTCTTAGCACTTTCATCCCTGTTACTCCCCCTATCGGGGGAGGTCTATATGGCCTGCCTGATTACCCTCACCAAATATAACAACAAGACGTGCGGTCTGGGACCGATGTTAACTAGGTTGTGTTAAGTTGTACTATTCTTAGCACTTTAATCCCTGTAACTCCCCCTATCGGGGGAGGCCTATACGGCCTGCCTGATTACCCTCACCAAATATAACCACAAGACATGCGGTCTGGGACCCATGGTAACTAGGCTGTGTTAAGTAGTACTGTTCTTATTAGTTTAATACCTGTTACAACCCCTAATGGTGGGAGGTCTATATGGCCTGCATGATTAGCCGGACCAAATAAAACACAAGACATGCGGTCTTGGACTGGGACCCATGGCTAACTAGGTTGTGTAAAGTAGTACTATTCTTAGCACTTTCATCCCTGTTACTCCCACCTCTCGGGGGAGGTCTACATGGCCATCATGATTAGCCTAACAAAGTACAACAATAAAACCTGCGCTCTTGGAACCATGTTAACTTGGTTTATTTCAGTAGTACTGTTCTTATTAGTTTAATACCTGTTACAACCCCTAATGGTGGGAGGTCTATATGGCCTGCATGATTACCTGGACCAAATAAAACAACAAGACATGCGGTCTTGGACTGGGACCCATGGCTAACTAGGTTGTATAAAGTAGTACTATTCTTAGCACTTTCATCCCTGTTACTCCCACCTCTCGGGGGAGGTCTACATGGCCATCATGACTAGCCTAACAAAGTACAACAATAAAACCTGCGCTCTTGGAACCATGTTAACTTGGTTTATTTCAGTAGTACTGTTCTATAAGGCCTGCATGATTTCCCTCACCAAAATATAACAACAAGACGTGCGGTCATGGAACCATGGTAAGGTTACTTCCTTTTGCACAATCAAGTATACCAGTTGCAGACAGAGGTTCTGACCCTGCATTATGGCTGCACCTCTCCCTAAAAGAGGGATCTGTTACAGAGTCTGTGGGCCTGTATGCAAAGAGCTGGCCTGCCTAAAAGGAGCAGCAAGCAGTACAGGTCATTCTCCTTCAGCCGTTTTATACGATGGCCCACGACCCTCAACAGGCACAACAGCATGAAACACCACATATGCCATCCTTTTGCACAATAGAGTACAGGTATGGCGTTGATTTGAGGAACCCGGAGATAATTTAGAGGAACCGGGAATATTGAACAAAAAACGTGCTTGGACACCCAGTACAGGTCGTTCTCCTTCCGCCTTTGTAGACGAGGGTCCAGGACCCTCCACAGACACAACAGCAGGAAACACCACCTATGCCATCCTTTTGAACAATAGAGTACAGGTATGGCATCGATTTTAGGAACCCGGAGATAATTTTTAGGAACCGGGAAATTTAAAAAAAAACATGATTGGACACCCAGTACACTTCATTCTCCTTCAGCCTTTTTATACGAGGGTCAAGGACCCTCAACAGAAACAACAGCAGGAAACACCACATATGCCATCCTTTTGAACAATCCAGTACAGGTATGGCATCCATTTTAGGAACCCGGAAATAATTTTTAGGAACCGGGAGATGGAAAAAGATGCTTGGACAACCAGTACACTTTGTTCTCCTTCAGCCTTTTTAGACAAGGGTCCAGGACCCTCAACAGAAACAACAGCAGGAAACACCACCTATGCCATCCTTTTGAACAATAGAGTACAGGTATGGCATCGATTTTAGGAACCCGGAGATAATTTTTAGGAACCGGGAAATTTAAAAAGAAACATGATTGGACACCCAGTACACTTCGTTCTCCTTCAGCCTTTTTATACTAGGGTCCCGGACCCTCACCAGAAACAACAGCAGGAGACACCACATATGCCATCCTTTTGAACAATCCAGTACAGGTATGGCATCCATTTTAGGAACCCGGAAATAATTTTTAGGAACCGGGAGATGGAAAAAGATGCTTGGACAACCAGTACATTTCGTTCTCCTTCAGCCTTTTTATAAGAGGGTCCAGGACCCTCAACAGAAACAACAGCAGGAAAGAGGACATATGCCATCCTTTTGAACAATAGAGTACAGGTATGGCATTGATTTTAGAAACCCGGAGATAATTTTTAGGAACCGGGAAATTGAAAAAAAAAATGATTGGACACCCAGTACACTTCGTTCTCCTTCAGCCTTTTTATAAGAGGGTCCAGGACCCTCAACAGAAACAACAGCAGGAAAGAGCACATATGCCATCCTTTTGCACAATAGAGTACAGGTATGACATTGATTTTAGAAACCCGGAGATAATTTTTAGGAACCGGGAAATTGAACAAAAAAAATGATTGGACACCCAGTACACTTCGTTCTCCTTCAGCCTTTTTATAAGAGGGTCCAAGACCCTCAACAGAAACAACAGCAGTAAAGAGGACATATGCCATCCTTTTGAACAATAGAGTACAGGTATGGCATTGATTTTAGAAACCCGGAGATAATTTTTAGGAACTGGGAAATTGAAAAAAAAAAATGATTGGACACCCAGTACACTTTGTTCTCCTTCAGCCTTTTTATAAGAGGGTCCAGGACCCTCACCAGAAACAACAGCAGGAAAGAGCACATATGCCATCCTTTTGAACAATAGAGTACAGGTATGGCATTGATTTTAGAAACCCGGAGATAATTTTTAGGAACCGGGAAATTGAACAAAAAAAATGATTGGACACCCAGTACACTTTGTTCTCCTTCAGCCTTTTTATAAGAGGGTCCAGGACCCTCACCAGAAACAACAGCAGGAAAGAGCACATATGCCATCCTTTTGAACAATAGAGTACAGGTATGGCATTGATTTTAGAAACCCGGAGATCATTTTTAGGAACCGGGAAATTGAAAAAAACATGATTGGACACCCAGTACACTTCGTTCTCCTTCAGCCTTTTTATAAGAGGGTCCAGGACCCTCAAAAGAAACAATAGCAGGAAAGAGGACATATGCCATCCTTTTGAACAATAGAGTACAGGTATGGCATTGATTTTAGAAACCCGGAGATAATTTTTAGGAACCGGGAAATTGAAAAAAAAAAATGATTGGACACCCAGTACACTTCGTTCTCCTCCAGCCTTTTTATAAGAGGGTCAAGGACCCTCAACAGAAACAACAGCAGGAAAGAGCACATATGCCATCCTTTTGCACAATAGAGTTCAGGTATGGCATTGATTTTAGAAACCCGGAGATCATTTTTAGGAATCGGGAAATTGAAAAAAAACATGATTGGACACCCAGTACACTTCGTTCTCCTTCAGCCTTTTTATAAGAGGGTCCAGGACCCTCAAGAGAAACAACAGCAGGAAACACCACATATGTCATCCTTTTGCACAATAGATTACAGATATGGCATTGATTTTAGGAACCCGGAGATAATTTTTAGGAACCGGGAAATTGAACAAAAAAACATGCTTGGACACCCAGTACTGTACAGGTTGTTCTCCTTCAGCCTTTTTATAAGAGGGTCCAGGACCCTCAACAGAAACAACAGCAGGAAACACCACATATGCCATCCTTTTGCACAATAGAGTACAAGTATGGCATCCATTTTAGAAACCCAGAGATAATTTTTAGGAACCGGGAGATGGAAAAAGATGCTTGCACAACCAGTACACTTTGTTCTCCTTCAAAAACAATGGGGCTCTACTATATCTAAGTAGTGTGTCCAGAAATAAGGTGCGCCTAATTTATGCTATTTCAAAAAAGTGATAATATGGATAGATCCTAAGTTTTATATCTTACAAAAAATAAACAATATGAACTGTATAATTATAAATACAAATACATAACAATAGTCACCACAGTCATATGGTTAGGAAATATACATCCATAGATGCAAGTGAAAGTCCCAATATAGAGTGATGTCCAATCTGGAAATGATGTCCCAAACGATAGCTGCTCTCTCCAAAGATGTTGAAAAAGAACGCAGTCATCTCTTGTTCTCCTTCAGCCTTTTTAGACGAGGGTCCCGGACCCTCAACAGAAACAACAGCAGGAAACACCACATATGCCATCATTTTGCACAATAGATTACAGATATGGCATTGATTTGAGGAACCCGGAGATAATTTATAGGAACCGGGAATATTGAACAAAAAATGCGCTTGGACACCCAGTAAAGCTCGTTCTCCTTCAGCCTTTTTATACGATGGCCCACGACCCTCAACAGGCACAACAGCATGAAACACCACATATGCCATCCTTTTGCACAATAGAGTACAGGTATGGCATTGATTTGAGGAACCCGGAGTTAATTTAGAGGAACCGGGAATATTGAACAAAAAATGTGCTTGGACACCCAGTACAGTTCGTTCTCTTTCAGCCTTTTTATACAATGGCTCATGACCCTCAACAGGCACAACACCATGAAACACCATATATGCCATCCTTTTGCACAATCGAGTACAGGTATGGCATTGATTTGAGGAACCCGGAGATAATTTAGAGGAACCGGGAATATTGAACAAAAAATGTGCTTGGACACCCAGTACAGGTCGTTCTCCTTCAGCCTTTTTATACGATGGCCCACGACCCTCAACAGGCACAACAGCATGAAACACCACATATGCCATCCTTTTGCACAATCGAGTACAGGTATGGCATTGATTTGAGGAACCCGGAGTTAATTTAGAAGAACCGGGAATATTGAACAAAAAACGTGCTTGGACACCCAGTACAGGTCGTTCTCCTTCAGCCTTTTTATACGATGGCCCATGACCCTCAACAGGCACAACAGCATGAAACACCACATATGCCATCCTTTTGCACAATCTAGTACAGGTATGGCATTGATTTGAGGAACCCGGAGATAATTTAGAGGAACCGGGATTATTGAACAAAAAATGTGCTTGGACACCCAGTACAGGTTGTTCTCCTTCAGCCTTTTTATACGATGGCCCATGACCCTCAACAGGCACAACAGCATGAAACACCACATATTCCATCCTTTTACACAATCGAGTACAGGTATGGCATTGATTTGAGGAACCCGGAGATAATTTAGAGGAACCGGGAATATTGAACAAAAAATGTGCTTGGACACCCAGTACAGGTCGTTCTCCTTCAGCCTTTTTATACGATGGCCCACGACCCTCAACGGGCACAACAGCATGAAACACCACATATGCCATCCTTTTGCACAATCGAGTACAGGTATGGCATTGATTTGAGGAACCCGGAGTTAATTTAGAGGAACCAGGAATATTGAACAAAAAACGTGCTTGGACACCCAGTACAGGTTGTTCTCCTTCAGCCTTTTTATACAAGGGTCTCCGACCCTCAACAGAAACAACAGCATGAAACACCACATATGCCATCCTTTTGCACAATCGAGTACAGGTATGGCATCAATTTTAGGAACCGGGAGATAATTTTTAGGAACTGGGAGATGGAAAAAGATGCTTTGACACCCAGTACAGGTTGTTCTCCTTCAGCCTTTTTATACGAGGGTCCCCGACCCTCAACAGGCACAACACCATGAAACACCACACATGCCATCCTTTTGCACAATCGAGTACAGGTATGGCATTGATTTGAGGAACCCTGAGTTAATTTAGAGGAACCGGGAATATTGAACAAAAAATGTGCTTGGACACCCAGTACAGGTCGTTCTCCTTCAGCCTTTTTATACGATGGCCCATGACCCTCAACAGGCACAACAGCATGAAACACCACATATGCCATCCTTTTGCACAATCGAGTACAGGTATGGCATTGATTTGAGGAACCCGGAGATAATTTAGAGGAACCGGGAATATTGAACAAAAAACGTGCTTGGACACCCAGTACTGGTCGTTCTCCTTCAGCCTTTTTATACGATGGCCCATGACCCTCAACAGGCACAACTGCATGAAGCACCACATATGCCATCCTTTTGCACAATAGAGTACAGGTATGGCATTGATTTGAGGAACCCGGAGATAATTTAGAGGAACCGGGAATATTGAACAAAAAATGTGCTTGGACACCCAGTACAGGTGAGGTCGTTCTCCTTCAGCCTTTTTATACGATGGCCCACGACCCTCAACAGGCACAACAGCATGAAACACCACATATGCCATCCTTTTGCACAATAGAGTACAGGTATGGCATTGATTTGAGGAACCCGGAGATAATTTAGAGGAACTGGGAATATTAAACAAAAAATGTGCTTGGACACCCAGTACAGGTCGTTCTCCTTCAGCCTTTTTATATGATGGCCCATGACCCTCAACAGGCACAACAGCATGAAACACCACATATGCCATCCTTTTGAACAATAGAGTACAGGTATGGCATCGATGGAACCCGGAGATAATTTTTCGGAACCGTGAGATGGAAAAAGATGCTTGGTCGGTCCTCCTACTTCAAATTTGGGGCACTGCGCATGCAATGTACTGTGCCACCAGATATGAGTGGCGTGTTAAGTAGTACTATTCTTAACAGTTTAATCACTGTTATGTGCCTTTTTTTTGCTTTGAGTTTTGTAGCCACAGTGCAGCAGCAGAGGACAGAAAAATTAGGCATGTACAAATGCCTTAAAAATTCGGTATTGTTGCAGCTGCTGCTGTAGCAGCGGCCAGAAAAATTGATGTTTGTAAAACAGTTAGAAAGTGCCCTAAAACCTTACGGCTTGAACACTAGTTGTTGGAGGATAAGTCACACAAGTCATCCTGCATTCTAAGAAAAAATACGCCAGCGTGTGTACCATTTGTAGCCCAAGGCAGCTCATCTCATCATCAGGCCTTTTTTACTCAAATGTATCACCGAATGTCAGTCCCTTCGGGATCCATCCCTCATTCATTTTAATAAAGGTGAAATAATCAAGACTTTTTTGACCTAGGCGATTTCTCTTCTCAGTGACAAAACCTCCTGCTGCACTGAAGGTCCTTTCTGACAGGACACTTGAAGCGGGGCAGGCCAGAAGTTCAATTGCAAATTTGGATAGCTCAGGCCACAGGTCAAGCCTGCACACCCAGTAGTCAAGGGGTCCATCGCTCCTCAGAGTGTCGAGATCCGCAGTTAATGCTAGGTAGTCTGTTACCTGTCGGTTGAGTCTTTCTCTGAGGCTGGATCCCGAAAGGCTCTGGCGATGCATAGGAGTTAAAAAGGTCCGCATGTCCTCAATCAACAACACGTCAGGAAAGCGTCCTGTCCTTGCCACCGTGATCGTGGGAGGAGGAGGATTACTTTCATCTCTTTCCCTGTTAGATTCACATTGTGCTGTTGTGACATCACCCTTATACGCTGTGTACAGCATAGTTTTTAATTTATTTTTTAAATGCTCCATCCTTGCCGACTTGCAGGAATTTGGTAACATTTCAGGCACTTTATGCTTATACCGGGGGTCTAGTAGCGTGGACACCCAGTACAGGTCGTTCTCATTCAGCTTTTTTATACGAGGGTCCCTCAACAGGCATGACAGCATGAAAGACCCCATTTGCACAAGGTTGGATGCCGAGCTAATCATGTCCCGTTCCTCGTCCTCACTGATGTCACTGAGGGTATTTTCTTCCCCCCAGCCACTTACAACACCATGTGTACCAGATAGGTGACAACAACGAGCACCCTGGGATGCCTGTTGTGCTTGGTCTTCGTCCTCCTCCTCCTCAAAGCCACATTCCTCCTCTGACTCCTCTTCCTCACAATCCTCTTCCTGCGTTGCCGCAGGTCCAGCAAGCGATGCTGATAAGGCTGTTTCTGGTGGTGATGGACACCACAACTCTTCCTCTTCACGCTCATCTACGGCCTGATCCAGCACTCTTCGCAGGGCACGCTCCAGGAAGAAAACAAATGGTATGATGTCGCTGATGGTGCCTTCGGTGCGACTGACAAGATTTGTCACCTCCTCAAAAGGATGCATGAGCCTACAGGCATTGTCCATGAGCGTCCAATAATTTGGCAAAAAAATCCCCAGCTCCCCAGAGGCTGTCCTAGCACCTTGGTCATACAAATACTCATTAACAGCTTTTTCTTGTTGGAGCAGGCGGTCAAACATTAGGATTGTTGAATTCCACCGTGTCGGACTGTCGCAAATCAAGCGCCTCACTGGCAGGTTGTTTCGACACTGGGCATCCGACAAGTGCGCCATGGCCGTGTAGGAACGCCTGAAATGGTCACACACCTTCCTGGCCTGCTTCAGGACGTCCTATAAGCCTGGGTATTTATGCACAAAGCATTGTACAATCATATTACAAACATGTGCCATGCACGGCACATGTGTCAACTTGCCCAATTTCAATGCCGCCACCAAATTACTTCCATTGTCAGAAACAACCTTGCCAATCTCCAGTTGGTGCGGAGTCAGCCACTGATCCACCTGTGCATTCAGGGTGGACAGTAGTGCTGGTGCGGTGTGACTCTCCACTTTCAGGCAAGTCAACCCCAAGACGGCGTGACACTGCCGTATGCGGGATGTTGAATAGTACCTGGGGAGCTGGGGGGGTGCCGTTGATGTGGAGCAAGACGCAGAAGAGGACTCAGCCGAGGAAGAGGTTATGGAAGAGGATGGAGTAGGAGGAGTAGAGGAGGAAGCAGCAGGCCTGCCTGCAAGTCGTGGCGGTGTCACCAACTCCTCTGCAGAGCCACACATTCCATGCTTGTCAGATGTCAGCAGGTTTACCTAATGTGCAGTGTAGGTGATATACCTGCCCTGACCATGCTTTGCAGACCAGCTATCAGTGGTCATATGGACCCTTGCCCCAACGCTGTGTGCCAGACATGCCATTACTTCCTTTTGCACAATAGAGTACAGGTTTGGGATTGCCTTTTGTGAAAAGAAATTTCTGCCGGGTACCTTCCACTGCGGTGTGCCAATAGATACAAATTTTTTGAAAGCATCAGACTCCACCAGCTTGTATGGTAAAAGCTGGCGGGCTAAGAGTTCAGACAAGCCAGCTGTCAGACACCAGGCAAGGGGGTGACTTTGAGAAATTGGCTTCTTACGCTCAAACATGTCCTTGACAGACACCTGACTGTGGGCAGATGACCAGGAACTGCTACGTAAGACTACGAGACTCAGTGGAGGATGGTTGAGAGGGGGCAAGGAGGACAGCAGTGGTTGACGTGGCTGAAGATGCTGGAGCAGGAGGAGGAGGGCAGCTTTGAGTTTGTGTGCTGCTTCTACTCATGTTTTCTTCCCATCGGCATTTGTGATGTGAGACCATGTGCATTCGCAAAGCAGTTGTACCTAGGTGGGTGTTGGACTTCCCACGACTCAGTTTCTTTTGGCACAGGTTGCAAATGGCATCACTGTTGTCAGAGGCAGACACACAAAAAAAATGCCACACAAAAAAAATGACGGCATTCTGGTGGTGGCAACAGCTTAAGTTGATGGGCGTCGGCGTGCTGTCTGGCTGACCCCGGGTGCCGATGCATGCTGTCTGACTGTGCCACTTGCTCCTTGCGAAGACCTCCCCCTGCTTCCAACTCGTCTCCTCCTCCTCCTCTCTGTCTCCCCATCTGAACTTTCCCCCTCTTCTTCTTCTCTTCTAGCAGGCACCCACGTGACATACACCGACACATCATCATCAACCACTTCACTTGTATCTGACACATCAACAAAGGAAGCAGCAGTGGGTACAACATCATCATCATCATCACACCGTACCTCCATGTCTGTAATGCTGCCTGACTGAGACATATCACTGTTATCTACATCCTCTGTCAATGATGGTTGCACATCAATCATTTCTTCCAACTGATGTGTCAATAACTCCTCTGACAGATCAAGTGAAGCGGCTGTGGTGCTAGTGTTGGCGGTGGCGACAGGCGGGCGAGTGGCACTGGTCAATTGAGAGGTGCCCAAAGCACAGCTGGACGTGGATGGTGCGTCAAGGTTAGGAGGACTAGGAGCGGAAGCTGTAGAAGATTGGGTGTCCTGTGTTAGCCTTTGAACAATGTGCATATTTGTAGGGTCTAAAGGAATCACAGCACCACGACCATGACGGCACCTGCGGGGTGGCCTGCCTCTGCCTGTCATTTTTTTTTAAATGTACACTTACAATACTATTAAACAAATTATGAGTGGTGGCACTGGGCAAGTGGGCACAGTATATGCTGTGAGCCTGACACCAAAAAAAAGACTGATGTTTCAAAGTCAAAAATGTTTATTTTTTAAATATTAAAAGTACTGTGACAACAAATATGATTGGTGGCACTAGTTGGCAAGTGGACATGGCTGGAACACACACTGGGAGGAAGGCAAATGCAATTAGATTACACTAGCTGACTGATGCTTCACAGTTCAAAAATGTTATTTTAAAAAAATTTACAATACTGTTAGAACAAATATGATTGGTGGCACTAGTTGGCAGGCAGGAAACTGCAATTCAATTGCACTAGCAGACTGATGATTCAAAGTCTAAGAATTTTTTATTTGAAATATTTTCACTACTGTTAGAACAAATATGATTGGTGTAACTAGTTGGGAAGTGGGCCTGGCACACACGGTGGCAGGCAGGCAACTGCAATTCAATGGCACTAGCAGACTGATGATTCACAGTAAAAAAAAATTTGATTTAAAATATTTTCAATACTGTTACAACAAATATGATTAGTGGCACTAGTTGGCTAGTGGGCCTGGCACACACGCTGGCAGGCAGGAAACTGCAATTCAATTGCACTAGCAGACTGATGATTCACAGTCTAAGAATTTTTTATTTTAAATATTTTCACTACTGTTAGAACAAATATGATTGGTGTAACTAGTTGGCAAGTGGGACTGGCACACACGCTGGCAGGCAGGCAATTGCAATTAAATGGCACTAGCAGACTGATGATTCACAGTCAAAAAAGTTTTGATTTAAAATATTTTCAATACTGTTACAACAAATATGATAGGTGGCACTAGTTGGCTATTGGGCCTGGCACACACGCTGGCAGGCAGGAAACTGCAATTCAATTGCACTAGCAGACTGATGATTCACAGTCTAAGAATTTTTTATTTTAAATATTTACACTACTGTTAGAACAAATATGATTGGTGTAACTAGTTGGCAAGTGGGCCTGGCACACACGCTGGCAGGCAGGCAACTGCAATTCAATGGCACTAGCAGACTGATGATTCACAGTCAAAAAAGTTTTGATTTAAAATATTTTCAATACTGTTACAACAAATATGATTGGTGGCACTAGTTGGCTAGTGGGCCTGGCACACACACTGGCAGGCAGAAAACTGCAATTAGATTACACTAGCAGACTGATCTTTCACAGTCAAAAAATATTTTTTTTAAATATTTACACTACTGTTAGAACAAATATGATTGGTGTAGCAAGTTGGCAAGTGGGCCTGGCACACACGTTGGCAGGCAGGCAACTGCAATTCAATGGCACTAGCAGACTGATGATTCACAGTCAAAAAAGTTTTGATTTAAAATATTTTCAATACTGTTACAACAAATATGATTGGTGGCACTAGTTGGCTAGTGGGCCTGGCACACACGCTGGCATGCAGGAAACTGCAATTCAATTGCACTAGCAGACTGATGATTCACAGTCTAAGAATTTTTTATTTTAAATATTTTCACTACTGTTAGAACAAATATGATTGGTGTAACTAGTTGGCAAGTGGGACTGGCACACACGCTGGCAGGCAGGCAATTGCAATTAAATGGCACTAGCAGACTGATGATTCACAGTCAAAAAAGTTTTGATTTAAAATATTTTCAATACTGTTACAACAAATATGATTGGTGGCACTAGTTGGCAAGTGGGCCTGGCACACACGCTGGCAGGCAGGAAACTGCAATTCAATGGCTCTAGCAGACTGATGATTCACAGTCTAAGAATGTTTTATTTTAAATATTTACAATACTGTTAGAACAAATATGATTGGTGGCACTAGTTGGCAAGTGGGCCTGGCACACACGCTGGCAGGCAGGCAACTGCAATTCAATGGCACTAGCAGACTGATGATTCACAGTCTAAGAATTTTTTATTTTAAATATTTACAATACTGTTAGAACAAATATGAATGGTGGCACTAGTTGGCATGTGAGTCTGGCACACACGCTGGCAGGCAGGCAACTGCAATTCAATGGCACTAGCAGACTGATGATTCACAGTCAAAAAAGTTTTGATTTAAAATATTTTCAATACTGTTACAACAAATATGATTGGTGGCACTAGTTGGCTAGTTGGCCTGGCGCACATGCTGGCAGGCAGGAAACTGCAATTAGATTACACTAGCAGACTGATCTTTCAGTCAAAAAATATTTTTTTTAAAATATTTACACTACTGTTAGAACAAATATGATTGGTGTAACTAGTTGGCAAGTGGGCCTGGCACACATGCTGGCAGGCAGGCAACTGAAATTCAATGGCACTAGCAGACTGATGATTCACAGTCAAAAAAGTTTTGATTTAAAATATTTTTAATACTGTTACAACAAATATGATTGGTGGCACTAGTTGGCTAGTGGGCCTGGCACACATGCTGGCAGGCAGGAAACTGCAATTCAATTGCACTAGCAGACTGATGATTCACAGTCTAAGAATTTTTTATTTTAAATATTTTCACTACTGTTAGAACAAATATGATTGGTGTAACTAGTTGGCAAGTGGGCCTGGCACACACGCTGGCAGGCAGGCAACTGCAATTCAATGGCACTAGCAGAATGATGATTCACAGTCAAAAAAGTTTTGATCTAAAATATTTTCAATACTGTTACAACAAATATGATTGGTGGCACTAGTTGGCTAGTGGGCCTGGCACACACGCTGGCAGGCAGGAAACTGCAATTTGATTACACTAGCAGACTGATCTTTCACAGTCAAAATTTTTTTTTTTTTAAATATTTACACTACTGTTATAACAAATACGATTGGTGGCACTAGTTGGCAAGTGGGCCTGGCACACACGCTGGGAGGCAGGCATCTGCAATTCAATTGCACTAGCAGACTGATGATTCACAGTCAAAAATGTTTTTATTTTAAATATTTACAATACTGTTATTACAAATATGATTCGTGGCACTAGTTGGAAAGTGGGCCTGGCACACACGCTGGCAGACAGGCCACTGCAATTAAATAACAATAGCAGACTGATGTAACAGTTTGTTTTTAAAAAAGTTACACTAATGTTACAACAGATAGGAGTGATGGCACTCAGGATAGAAGTAGGCACAGTATGTGCTGGCAGCCTGACACACAGGCTGGCACTAGTGGCAGGCTGGCCTGTAAACTAAAATTAAATAACACTAGAAGACTGATGTAAATGTTTTTTTTTACAAAAATTAAACTAATGTTACACCAGATAGGAGTGGTGGACTGGCACTGAGGATGGAAGTAGGCACAGTATTTGCTGGCAGCCTGACACACAGGCTGGCACTAATAGCATTAGATTACACTACCAAAATTATTTAAAATGTTTTTTTAAAAATTTTAAATAATGTTAAGCAGATATGAGTGGTGGCTGCTGGCACAGCAATTAAACAACATTGTATGTTGCTGTGTAAGCCTAACACACAGGCCTGATAGAAAATGAAATTAGATTACACTAGCAAAATGATTTAAAAGGTTTTTTTTAATTTAAAATAATGTTAAGCAGATATGAGTGGTGGCTGCTAGCACAGCAATTAACCACAGTATGCTGTGTAAGCCAGAAACACACAGGCCTGATAGAAAATGAAATTAGATTACACTAGCAAAATGATTTAAAAGTGTTTTTTTTTTTAATTTAAAATAATGTTAAGCAGATAGGAGTGGTGGCTGCTAGGACAGCAATTAACCACAGTATGCTGTGTAAGCCAGAAACACACAGGCCTGATAGAAAATGAAATTAGATTACACTTGCAAAATGATTTAAAAGGTTTTTTTTTTAAATTTAAAAATAATGTTAAGCAGATATGAGTGGTGGCTGCTAGGACAGCAATTAACCACAGTATGCTGTGTAAGCCAGAAACACACAGGCCTGGTAGAAAATGAAATTAGATTACACTAGCAAAATGATTTAAAAGCGTTTTTTTAAATTTAAAATAATGTTAAGCAGATAGGAGTGGTGGCTGCTAGGACAGCAATTAACCACAGTATGCTGTGTAAGGCAGAAACACACAGGCCTGATAGAAAATGAAATTAGATTACACTAGCAAAATTATTTAAAAGTTTTTTTTTAAAAATTTACACTAATGTTAAGCAGATATCAGTGGTGGCACTAATCACAGTATATGCTGTGAGCCTCACACACAGGCTGAAAGCCAGGCAAATGCAAATAAAATTACAAATAATAAAGAAAAAAAAGTTATAGCCCTAAAAGGGGCTTTTTGGGGTGCTGTCCTTACAGCAGAGATTAGATGAGTCCTTCAGGACTGTAGTGGACACTAAATACACTAGCCTAGCTATCTATTTCCCTATAATGTCAGCAGCAGCAACACTAAAGCTCCTCTCACTAAGAAAGCAAGATCGTAATGAATCTAAAATGGCTGCTGCCAAGGAGCTGGGAGGGTCTGTGAGGGAGTGTCTGCTGCTGATTGGCTCAAATGTGTCATAAGGCTGTGAGATACAGGGTCAAAGTTTCCTCAATGATGACACATAGGGGGCGGATCAAACATCGCATATGTTCGCCCACAGCGGCGAACGTGAACAAGCTATATTCGCCGGGAACTGTTCTCCGGCGAAAAGTTTGCGACATCACTATGTGTAACATGAGTAAAATGGAATGTGTTATTTTGTTTTTCTTCATTTCATAACGTAACCTTGATTTAAAAGGTAAGTATAATACGGAAAAACCTTTAAGTTGTTATGAAAATGCTTTAAGAAACATTATAAGCGCAATTAAAGATGACTTCTATGTCTGGTTTGACCAACCTGAGGCTTTCCATGTTGTTTTTTGTTGTTGTTTTTTTTGTTAGATTACAAGTGGAGCTATAGTTTGAGCTCCTGCTCGCTCTCTAACTCCGCTACAAGTAAGCTTTTTGCGCAAATGTGAAATATTAATATTACAAGTTGAAAGTAAAATGTTTACGCTCTCACGCTAACCGGATGCCCACAAAAAGCCAAACTTTGAATATTGTGATTGTCACCAGATGGGGTGTGGTTTATTTCCGTTATTGTCTATGTCGCAGTTACTGAGTGAGATGTATTGTTCCAGATGTATACTTCTATGCTCTGCAATAAAATAGCGTTGTACCTTTTATGCTGTGTCCTGCATTTCACGACATGGTGTCAGAAGTTTTTGCCTGCGCTTCTGTTTCCTGATTGATGACGATGTCGAAGTTTACCCCACCTGAGCCTTTTGATTTCTCTCAGCCTGCAGCTTGGCCCACATGGCATCAGTGGTTTCAACGCTTCAGGATTGCTTCCAAACTGGACAAGGAGAGTGGTGAAGTACAAGTTAATTATCTTTTATAATGTGGAGATGTGGAGCCAGTGTTCAATGCCTTTACTTTCCAAGAAGGGGAAGAATTTGACTAACTAAATGAAATAGTTATGAATAAACTCAGTGCCCACTTTGTGCCCAAAAGAAATGTGATTCATGAGAGGGCTTGTTTTCACAAACGTGCCCACCGTGTGGGAGAATCTGTGGAGTTATTTGTGTGCAGCCTGTATGAACTAGCTGAATTCTTTGAGTTTGGTGTTGCTAAAGAGGAGCAAATCAGAGACAGAATAGTCATAGGAATTGCAGATGCTGAAATCTTACTGAAGCTACAGTTGGAGGCTGATTTATCATTGGATGGGGCTATTAGGATGGCAGAGTGAACTGGTGAAAAAGCAAAGTGCTGATCTGAGGTCTGTGAGCGGTAGACCAAGGGCAACAGATAGGCCCAGAAGCGGATGGGCGCAGCATGCTCGCTGCACACGGTGCAACCGTGCCCATGATCAGAGTGTCATTTGCCTTGCTAAAGACAAAAGATGTAGAAAATGTAACCGAATGGGCCATTTTGAAGTGGTGTGTAAAACTGAATACATTAAGGAGATGCAGGTGGATAGCAACCAGGAGGGTCAAGAAGTGTCCTTTGTAGGGTCTGTTGTTGAACGGCCTGGTTCAGATGAAGATTGGAGGGTTACTCTTACTGTAATGGGAGCAAAAGTTGCCTTTAAGATTGACACAGGAGCAGACATTACTGTTATGTCCCTTGCAGCATTCATAAAACTGCCTCAACAGCCTCAGCTGGTGAAAGTTACAACAAAAGTTCATAGTCCCAGTGGCCGCATTGATTGTGCGGGGAAATTTCTTGCCAGCTGCGAGTACAAGCAGAGGAAATTCACCATGTGGGTACATGCGATTAGAGGTCAGTGTGTTAACAACTTATTGAGCAGAAAAGCAGCCTGTTTTTGGGCCTAGTCGCCAGAGTGAATGAGATTTCAGAAGATATGTTTGGTGAATTGGCCTACTGAATTGCAACCCAGTCCGAATATCTTAAAAGTGACGGAAGTCCCATACAGCATTACCACTCCACATAGAATTCCGTTCCCGCTTATGCCTCAAGTGGAGAAGGAACTTCTGCGTATGAAGGATATGGGAGTTATTGAAGAGGTTGTTGAAGCAACTGACTGGTGTGCCCCCATTGTGCCTGTTGCGAAGAAAAACAGGAAGGTACGCATCTGCGTAGACTTGAAAAGGCTGAATGAGGCAGTAAAGAGAGAGAGATATGTGCTGCCGACACTTGAAGACATAGCTCCAAAATTGGCTGGGGCAAAGTTCTTCTCTACAGTGGATGCTTCCAGCTGCTTCTGGCAGATACCTCTAGATCCAAAGTGCCGCAAACTGAATACCTTCATTACACCAGTAGGTCGGTTTTGCTTCTGCAGACTCCTCTTCGGGATATCCTCTGCTCCGGAAATCTTTCAAAGAGAGATGAGTTCTCTCCTATGGGACCACAAGGGCACGGCAGTCATCATAAATGACATCTTAGTGTATGGGTCTTCATTGGAAGAACATGATCAGCGATTGAGCTGTATGCTGCAGACTATTAGAGAGTCTGGGCTGAAATTAAATAAGGAGAAATGCCATTTTAGGAAAGCTGAGTTATGTTACTTTGGGCATATCATCAATGGGGATGGCATTAAGCCGGACCCCAATAAAATCTGTGCTATTAAACAGATGAAAAGTTCTTCTGATGTACATGAGCTGAGACAAATATTCGGCCTTGTAAATTATGTGGGCAGGTTCCTTAGAGATTTATCCACAATACTACACCCTATCACAGAGTTGCTAAAGAAAGATGTTGCCTGGGTCTGGGGACCTTCACAGGAAGAATCCTTTGTGCAGGTCAAGTCCCTGCTGGGGTCTGCCCCAGTGTTGGGGTTCTATGACCCTTCAAAAAAGACTGTGGTTAGTGCTGATGCGAGCAGTTATGGGTTAGGGGGCCGCCCTCCTGCAATGGAGTGAGAACAAACTACAGCCCATTGCCTACTGTTCCCGTACACTGACGGCTGCTGAGTCGAAATACACCCACATTGAGAAAGAGTGCCTGGCTGCAGTTTGGGCCTGTGAGCGCTTCCAGCGTTACCTAGTAGGTTTAGAGAAATTTAGTCTGGAGATTTACCATAAATCGCTAGTCCCTCTAATCAACTCCTATGATATTGACAAAACACCCCTAAGATGCCAGAGACTTTTGATGAGGCTGCTCAGGTTCAACATTCAGGCAGTGCATGTGCCGGGGAAACAACTGGTAGTGGCAGATACACTTTCCAGGCTCCCGCTGGCTGCTACTGAAGAATCTTCAACGGAACCAGACGTGAAAGTGTATGTAGATTCAGTTCTGGCATCCAAATCCATTTCGTCAGGGAAGCTAGAGCAAATAAGAAAGGAGACATATTTAGATACTGATCTTCAAGAAGTTATTAAGTACATAAAAGAAGGTTGGCCTGAGAGCCGTGCAGCCTGGATGTCTTTAAGTTCTTACCAGTCAGAAAGGTCACAGCTCACAGAGCTGGATGGGTTGGTGCTGTTCCAGGACCGCATTGTTATTCCTGCATGCGGCAGGAGATGTTAAGCAGTATTCATGATGGCCACTTGGGCATTACAAAGTGCAGAGAAAGGGCAGCTACGGCAGTATGGTGGCCTGGGATCAGTTCCGACATTGCAAGCCATGTGTCAAAATGTGCCTTTTACCGGGAACGCTGGCCTACTCAGAGAAGGGAGCCCTTGATTTCCGCTCCGCTGGCCCATGGCAGAAAATAGCTGCTGATTTGTGCGAACTGCATGGGAAAAAGTACCTAGTCGTGATTGACTACTATTCCAGGTATTTGGAGATTGCACCCTTGAATGAAATCACAAGTCAAGCCGTTATCACTCGTTTTAAAAGCTTGTTCGCCCGGTGGGGCATACCAATGGAGTTAGTGAGTGATAACGGAATGCAGTTTGCTTCCACAGAGTTCAGTTCTTTCAGCAGAGAATAGGATTTTGTCCATACTACGTTGAGTCCGCATTACCCGCAGGCTAATGGAATGGCTGAAAGGGCAGTTCAAACTTACCCTCTGTGTTTGTCTTCCAGCCAACTAGCTCTATTCCTCGGGACGAGGTCCTTAGGAGGGATGAAGAGGCAAAAAGGGGCTATCGATTCTTCTACGACAGGAGACACTCTGTGGGGCCCTTTGCAGGAGCTGAATGCGGGGCAATGTGTCAGAATTAAACTGGATGATGAGAAGAAATGGAAGACTCCTGCTACGGTAATTGGATGCTCTCCAGAACCAAGGTCTTATGTAGTCCTTACTGATGGAGGGACAGTCACACGTCGAAATCGAAAACATCTTCAGCCTGTACCTGAGAGTTTGGAACTGGATGCCTCAGTACCACCGTTGGTAGGATCCCCTGTTTTAAGAGGGGTGCCTTCCCCTCAGCAAGATCAAAGCGGGGATACGTCTTTGCCTCCAGCAGACACCGTCTTCTGTATCAAAGGACAGTTCATGTAGAATTACATCAAGTTGAAGAGTGGTAAAACTTCCGGCCCGATATCGGGATTAGCACTAGTTAAAACAGTAACCGGAAGTATGGGCAGAATAATCACATGGTCACTGTGGACTACCCCGATGTTCAAGTCAGGATGTAATTCATGTTGTTTATACAGATATTCTCTTTAACTTGTTATTTGTTATATACTATACAAAACTGTTGTTGTATGCTTCTTGTATACCTTGTTATTTGATGTATTCAAATGAGAAAAAATGTATGCTTTGTCCTTTGAAAAGGGGGAAGATGTGATGAGAGTGGGAAGTGACGTCACCGGATGGGGGCATGGTTTAGGTCCGTTATTGTCTATGTTGCAGTTACTGAGTGAGATGTATTGTACCAGATGTATACTTCTATGCTCTGCAATAAAATAGCGTTGTACCTTTTATGCTGTGTCCTGCATTTCATGACAGTGATCACATTAACATTTCCCCCCATAGAAGACAATGGAGCAAAAAATGTTTGAAAAAAAACAACCTACTTGCGCACAAAGCCAATCACATATTCTCAAGTACAATAACCCGACATCAAAATATTAATATTTTACATTCCAATGTTCTTCATATTGCAGAATATGTTATATTTATTAATAAATACATATTTCTACATATATCTGATATTATTTTGGTACACTATATATCTATACCTATATATATATATACATATAATATATATATATATATATATATATATATATATATATATATATATATATATACACAGTATATATATATATACACATAATTATATATAGGTATTGATATAAGCAGATATCAATATGGAGGTAAAACTCCTATTGGTAGTGTCATCATATGTCCTTCTGGAGTAATAGAGAGTACTATCCCCACTTCTAGGTGCTTATAAAACAATGAAATAAAATAAAGCTAATGATCATAATGAGTGGTGAATTAATCGTGAAAGGTACGGGAAAGCTTAATGCCAAGATGTTCTCAATGGCACCACCCCCGACACCACCAATCTTAATAACCGTAACCTACTACAATATCTAGTGATACATGTGAATTACTGCTAATAAAGTTTTCATACAACATCAGTAATACTTATAACGTGAAAAATAAATCAAACATTTTTTAGTGCAATGTAAATTTAAAAAATGTAAAATCTGTGAAACTGTTCTCATCTATGTGCTAGACCCAACATACATTTATCATGTCTAATTGTTAAAAGCTGATAGATCCATGTTCATATTGAGACCTTTAGGAAATAGAGTATTTAATCTATAGATCCAATACGTTTCTCTCTGCCGCAATCTGGTGAATCTATTATATAGATGCAAAGGTTGGATACATTTTATCGGAATAATGTTGAAAATATTTAAATCCCCATTATGTGCATTGTTACAGTGTCTAGAGATACTGTGAAATTTTAAATTATTTTTTCATATTGCGAAAATGTTCATTCCATCTGTAGCGTCTCTTTCTACATGTGCAGACAACATATTGTACCCCACGTAGTTGGCATGTGAGCAAATATACCACATATGAGGCAGCACTTGTAAAGTGATTTTGCAATGCATATTTACATCCAGTTACCTGAGATACAAAATAATTGGACCCCTGTCCTATATACATTCTGCAATTTTTGGTCAAACATTTAAAGATACCCCTTTTGGTCAATACTCGTGTAGAAGGTTTTTTCGATTTTACCTTACTGACTACTATTTTTCTAGGTGCGAGCATGTTTTTCAAAGACGGTGCTTGCCTATATACACATCTAGATTACTCCATTAAGTGTTTTCCTAAAATGGGATCGCTTAATAAGATATCCCAATGTCGAGGTAGAATCTTTGTGATGTTTTTGTGATTGGTATTATACTGAATTATAAACATACAGTCATGGCCAAAAATATTGGCACCCTTACATTTCTGACAGATAATGCACCACTTCACCCAGAAAATTGTTGCAATTACAAATGTTTAGGCATTCTTGTGTTTATTTATTTTGTTTGTATTGGTATGACACAAAAAAGTGGAGATAAAAAAAAGTAAAATCTGGCACATTTCACGCAAAACTCAAAAATTGGACTGGACAAAATTATTGGCACCTTCTCAAAATTGTAAGAAATATTTGCATTCCAAGTTTGTGATGCTCCTGTAATTTGTAATTAAACTCATCTGTATCAATTAACAGGTGCTGACAATATAGAAATCCCACTGGCAACAGAATATGCCTCCACGCACAATATCCCCTCCGCTTTGGTGTCGACAGATGCGGAGAAAGCTTTTGACCCTTTCTTAAGCAAACCCTCCACCAATTCAGATTCGGCGAACTGATGATAAAAAGAATATTCCATATATACAATAAACCTACAGCCAAAGTTAGAGCTAATGGGGTGCTATCCGATGGATTTTCCATCGCAAATGGCACTAGACAGGGATGCCCCCTTTCCCCAGCCCTATTCATATTGACTATGGAGGCCCTAGCCACGCATATACGGAATAACCCGAATATTAAAGGTATCTCAATAGGGCCAAACGAATATAAACTTGCTATGTTTGCGGACGATGTCCTAGTCACAGTATCCACCCCTCAAACTTCTATACCAGCACTGGTACAAGAGTTCGCAACTTTCGGTTCTCTGTCCCACTTTCTTATCAACCACCAAAAATCAGAGGTCCTGGGTGTCTCACTCCCTCAGAAAGTGACCCTATCTCTCAAAACAGTATGCCCATATAAAATAAAAATGTCTCAGCTACAATATCTAGGAGTTAAACTAGCTCCCGTATCTCTCAGTTATTTGATGTCAACTACAAGCCCCTTCTTCACAACACACAACAGACTCTCCTGTCATGGCAGGACAGACCCCTGTCATGGTGGGCTAGAATCCAAGCAGTCAAAATGACAATTTTACCCCGAATCCTGTACATATTACAAACGATCCTAATGGCTCTACCTAAGATATACCTGCAACAACTCCAAAGATGCATAAACTCTTTCATTTGGGGCGGGTGCGCCCGCGAATCAATGCAACCTCTATGTATAGCTCTACCAGGGAGGGAGGATTGGGAGTTCCAAAAATAGAGAATTATTATAAAGCAATTGTTCTCCAAAGAATTTATGACTGGCATACCAAAACCGAGGTGAAATCTTGGGTCTCATTGGACTCACAATGAGTCAATGAAAAACTCATGAATGAAAACACAATCCCCGGGTTCCCTCTACAATCCCCGGGTTCCCTCTGTTGGACCTCCAAGGTTTCTAGGTCCCTAGCTTGCTATAAGTCTGTCCTATACCGTCATGTGTTTAATACCTGGGATCATATTATAGCAAACACAACCGGAATTTCGACAAAGATTTCCCCACTAATGCCAATCTCCTCAAACATGAAGTTTTTAGGGGGATATGAACCTAGGGGTAAAATAGGAATAATTCTAGAATCGTCCTTTCCTCTCTCTTTTAGACCAGGGGAAGTTGAAGCCACGGGCTAGTTTGCAACACACTTTAAATGGTGCATTCGGGTCATGGCTCAAATATTCCCAAATCCACCACTTCCTGCACAGCACCCCCCTCAAATCAGACCTCACCAGGTCACTTACCCCATTTGAAAACCTCTGCATCTCACCTGCCCTACAGAAAGGTACACTGACTAGGTCCAAGAATATTTTGGAATCTGTATCCATGCCAACCTGCACACATATGATGCAATGGAGCAAAGAACTCCAACACACCCTGGAGACACAGGAATGGAAACAAATATATAGGAACACCCAAAAATCTTCAACCTCATCTTGTGTACTGGAATAAAATTTTAAACTAATAAAAAAGGCACCATGATACATATGTGGTGGGAATGCCCCAATATAGCCCCCTTCTGGAAGGAACTAGAGCAGGTTTACAGGGAACTGTTGGGAGAAGAATTTGTTTTAACACCAGAAATAGTGCTACTCAACAAAACCCCCGCTGATAAATGTAAGCTGCGTGTTGCATTATTACAGATGGGACTAAACTGTGCTAGACTAGCCATTGCCACACATTGGAAATCCCCCTACATCCCTACTGTAGCACATTGGATACAAAAAATGGATTAAATCCTACCCTTAGAACAATATGGCTACTACCGCACAAATAGACTCTCCCAATATCTTGATATTAAATTCTATTGGGACACCCTCTCTATTAATAATGCCCGGACTCCCTCTCTCACTGCGAGCTCTTAGAATAAGACCCCAGGGAAAAGATGGTAATAAGTTATATTACTAATGACGACATACTGAATTTGTGGAATACCTGTTTATTGTTGATTGTTTATTGTTTACTGTTAATTGTTCTATTTTATTGCTTTACCGGTTTTCTTTCACCTTGTGGTTCTCTCCAGCCAAGCTTAAATGAACTCCATGCTATATCAGCCATAAACAACCTAGGTTACCCGAAGCTTGACTATCAGACGTGAATAACTTTGCATGTTTGTTGTAGCAGAGTCACGATACTATGTAACAAAATATACCACAATGTGTTGCATATTTTGCTGACCTCACCGTGTTGATTATATTATGTAACTGGATAACTTTAATAAAAACAATTTTATAAAAAAAAAAAAAGAAATCACACTGGCAACCATTTAAAATGGTGAAAATTTGCCTCAACCTTTCTGTTGTGTGTCTCTGTGTGCCACACTGAGCACGGAGAAGAGAAAGAGCAGCAAACAATTGTCTGAGGATTTGAGAACAAAAATTGTAAAAAAGCATGCACAATCTTAAGGTTACAAGTCCATCTCCAGAGATCTTAATGTTCCTTTGTCTACTGTGTGCAAAATTGTCAAGAAGTTTACAGCCCATGGCACTGTAGCTAATCTCCCTCAACGTGGACAAAAGAGAAGTATTTATCAAAGACTGCAATAATGGATTGTTCGAATGGTGGATAAAGAACCTCAATCAACCTCCAGACAAATTCAAGCTGACCTTCAGGGTACAAATTTATTAGCTTGTAATGTAAGTCGCCATCTAAATGAAAAGGGACGCTATGGTAGGAGACCCAGGAGGACCCCACTGCTGACACAGAAAGATAAAAAAGCCAGATTGGAGTTTGTGAAAACTTACCTGAGGAAGCCAAAATCCTTTTGGGAGAATGTGCTGCGGACAGACGAATCAAAATTACAGCTTTTTGGTAAAGCCCATCATTCTACTGTTTTCAGAAAAAAAGAAATGAGGCTTTTAAAGAAAAGAATACAGTACTTAC
This sequence comes from Bombina bombina, assembly GCF_027579735.1. Taxonomy (NCBI): domain Eukaryota; kingdom Metazoa; phylum Chordata; class Amphibia; order Anura; family Bombinatoridae; genus Bombina; species Bombina bombina. Next base: position 155,741,701 of record NC_069503.1, read on the forward strand.
AGTCAAATATGGTGGCGGTTCACTAATGTTTTGGGGTTGCTTTGCTGCTTCAGGCACTGGATGTCTTGACTGTGTGCATGGCATTATGAAATCTGAAGACTACCAAAGAATTCTGTGGTGCAATGTAGGGCCTAGTGTCAGAAAGTTGGGTTTTGGTCAGAGGTCATGGGTCTTACAGCAGGACAATGACCCAGAGCACACGCCCAAAAGCACCCAGAAATGGTTTAAGACAAAGTACTGAACTGGACAGCAATGTGTCCAGATCTCAATCCCATAGAGGACCTGTGGAGAGATCTCAAAACAGCAGTTGGGAAAAGGAACCCTTCCGAAGAAGAGTGGTCCAATATTCCAGTAGAGAGGTGTAAGAAACTCAATGGTTAGAGGAAGCAATTGATTTCAGTTATTTTTTCCAAGGGGTGTGCTACCAAATATTAAATTGAGGATGCCAATAATTCTGTCCAGTCCATTTTTTGGAGTTTTGCATGGAATGTGTCAGATTTGGCTTTTTTTTCTCCACTTTTCTTTTGTGTCATACCAATTCAAACAAAAGAAATAAACATGAGAATATCTAAACATTTGTAATTGCAACAATTTTCTGGACAAAGTGGTGCATTAATATTTTTGGCCATGACTGTAGTTTTTCTTTTGTCGTCTTGATCTACCCTTTTGGTATAATCTTTATTTTATAAGTTGGCAGTGAAGTAGAAATTTCTATCTTCTAGTTCTACTTGTTTATAACTATTCTCTACCAATTCAATGGGGTATCCCTTCTCCACCAATCTCTCTTTTAATATTAGACTCTGGGTTTTGTAATCTGACAGATGGCTACAATTTCTCCTCAATCATTTAAATTGTCCCTATGGAACATTCCTTTTCCAAGGTTCATAGTGGTTGCTTCCAAAATCTAAATAGCTGTTGCAATCCACTGAATTAAAATGATTGGTGGAAATAATTGTGCCATCTACTTCTGAAAAAGATAGACATAAATCCAAAACACTACTGAATGTTCCTGAATTTTACTGGTAAATTCTAAACCCATGTGTCAGGGTGCCAGGAATCATACTGAGACGAGAAGTGCAAAAATAATCACACCTTTATTAATAGCAAAAAATAATAAAAAGTCCACAAGTCAAATAACAAGCCAGGAGTCAAAACCAGAGCTTGTAGTCAGACGAGCCGAGTCAGGAGCCAAAGCGAATAGTCAGATGAGCCGGAATCAGCAACAAGGAAAACAGCAGAGTCAGGAACAAGCCAGGGATCAGAAACCAGGAAAGACGTCAAACAGCCAGGTAATACACAGGAACTCTCACAAACAGGTCTGAGACAAGGCAAAGGCAAAGCATACTGAACAGAGGCCCTTTAAATAATAAGTGATGACATCACAATTCTGAGACTGCATCCTGTCTCACATGGATGATGCACACCAGACTGGCCATAAAAGGAAGTGCAGGAAATGAGCCTCATCCCCCACAATGCACTATAGTCAGGAAGAGAGGTGAGTAAAATGGTTGCCAGCAGCACATGGCAAACAAAACAGGGAAAAAAAACCTGACACCATGTCATTATTGTTAATATGTTCAATAAATGATACAGCAGAACTAATGTCTCCTTTGCACACTTTTTGGAAATAACATTATATGCAATTTTTACAACTGACATAAATCCCAATTTTGGATCCAACCGTTTGCAGCTGGAAACCTGACTGGCAAATACACCTCTGTTCCAGAGACAGAGGCAAGTTATCCAGGTTACTCTTAAAGATCCAGCCTACACCTGTAGCACTCTCAAGTGCTTGACTAAATGTGAGTGTATTTAGTTTTATACTCCACCATTTTTTAATGTTACTTTATTACGCTATGAGGAGCCTCCTTTGATTTTTCTAAAATGAAGGTAGTCTGTACTTTATATCTCAATTAGGACAGGTTAGAAATCTCCATACCGGTTGTAGCTGACACTAAAAGATATATAAATCTTTCTGTAGTACATAAATCCATATTATCCAGCTCTATTTTTACTTCAAGTATCAAACAAATAGTTCCTAATCTAGGGAGTGTTGTAGAGCAATTAACACATAATAATAAGGAGATGTATATGTATTGAGAAAGGAAGTACTTAAAGCTATTTGATGGGTATATGCCAGGGAAACTAACCCCAATTTTTTTCCTTAATGATTCAGATAGAGCATGCTAATTTAAGCAACTTTCTGATTTACTTCTATTATCAATTTTTCTTCGACCTCTTGCTATCTTTACTTAAAAAGCAAGAATGTTAATCCTAGGAGACGGACCATTTTTGGTTCAGAACCTGGGTTAGGCTTGCTTATTGGTATGCTAAATGTAGTCACCAATAAGCAAGCGCTATCCAGGGTGCTGAACCTAAAATGGGCTGGCTTCTAAGCTTTACATTCTTGCTTTTTAACTAAAGATAGCAAGAGAACAAAGAAAAAATGATAATAGGAGTAAATTAGAAAGTTCCTTAATTTAGCATGCTCTATCTGAATCATGAAAGAAAACATTTGGATTTAGTATCCCTGTAAACTTACAATTTTGAACTAGGGGAAGAACTGTCTGCAAATGACGAATTTCAAATATTATTGTATGACATTATTGAACAACCAAATTAGTAAGTATAAGTAGGTAATTTCTGGTCTCTGTTTAAAGTAAACTTGAGCGCACAGCTGTCATAAAGTTCAATATATAGGAGCGAGTGATATAAACAGTTCGGTAACTCACTGATGTCTGTGAACTTCTACCAAAGACAATCGGTCGTGGTAATGTAACTACAACTTAGCTGATTCCTCTTTTGCTTGGAGACAATGGGCCTATTTATCATGATGCGAGCGGTCATGATCCTATATTACGGATCATGTCATGCATACGCTCTCAGCATTTATCATTGCCCCAGCAGTTATGGTGAACTGCTGATGCAATATCGCCCACTGCAGAGGGGGTGTCAATCAACCTGATCGTATTGGATCGGCTTGATTTTCGGCGATGTGTGTCCGCTGCCTTAGAGCAGGCGGACAAGTTATGGAGCAGCGGTCTTTAGACCGCTGCTTCATAACTTGTGTTTTTGGTGAGCCGGAAGGCTCGCCAGAAACACGGAGCATCAAGCTCAATACGGAGCTTGATAAAAAGGCCCCAATGCAGGATCATTGGAAAACAGCAGTGCAAAATCAACAATAGTTATATTGTACACTCCCAAACTCTAGTCGTCCCTCAGGTAGATAGTCATTTTGGGTCATAGACTTGCTGGTATGGTTCACTGCCAAGGCAATTTTCTTATGCGGGATAGCAGGACCTCCTAAGCTTGGTCATCATGGGTTGATGATTACCTTATAAGGGTATCTCAGCGCCGGTGGGTAATTATTACAAGTTCCATAAAGGGTTACCATCTCTTGTACTGTGTGAGCCTTGTCAAGGAATGAGCTCTCTTTTGTATGTTGCAGTATTATGTCTGCTATCTCCTTAGACTTCTAGCGATCAGCATAGTTAGAATGTTTAATGTGTGAGCCTCGGATCTCCATCGAAGATGCTGACGTGATTAGTATAGTCTCCATAGGATAGCATAACTTCTGCTTGAGATTGGAAAAATGGGTATGGATCAGGGTTATTACCTTACATTCCCAACCCTTGATTGTCTCCATGTTGATCTAGGGGATATACATACTAGAGCCACTTGAAATAACTCAGGTGTACAGTGCTTAATTCTCACAGCGATGTTAGCTGTTTACCCCAGGAGCCTGGTGGGGATAAAATAGAGGTCAGGTCATTAGCAAGGCAGCCACTGTACATTCGACCATTTTAACTCTAAATGACGGAGATTTTCCTCAAAAAATTATATCAATGCTGGTGTCTAGGAATATCCAGCAGAATAGTCGCAGATTGCCTTAATGGAAGATGATTTTCATTGGATATAATTGCTCAGATAGGCTGCCAAAGAAAAAAAGCAGCCAACTTGTCTCTGAACCAGACACGCCCCCCTAATAGTATAACTAATAGTTATATTGTAGCTAGCTTAGGTTTTATTTTTATTTAACAGGTAAGTTTGTATTTATTTTAACTAGGTTACACTAGTTAGTAAATAGTTATTAACTATTTACTAACTACCTAGTTAAAATAAATACAAACTTACCTGTGAAATAAAAGTAAAACCTAAGTTGCCTTCACTAAAACCTAACATTACAAAAAAAACAACTAACATTACAAAAATAAAAAACACTAAAATTACAAAAAATAAAAAAACTATCAGTACAAAAAATAACAAACAAAATTATCCAAAACAATAAAAATTATTCCTATTCTAATACCCTGTTTAAAAACAAAAACAAAAAAACACCCCAAAATAAAAAACCCTATCTATAATAAACTACCAAGGGCCCTTAAAAGGGCCTTTTTTTAGGTCCTTAAAATGGTCTTTTGTAGGACATTGCCCTAAAGAAATCAGCTATTTTTCTAAAAAAGAAAAACAAACTCCCCTTAACAGTATACAAACCCACAAAATAAAAATAAAAGTAAACCTAATCTACCCATTGCCCTGAAAAGAGCATTTGTATGGGCATTGCCCTTAAAAGGGCATTCAGCTCTTTTGCTGCCCATTAAAAATAAAAAATCGCTATTCTAAAAAAAAAACACCCAAAAAGAAAAAAAAAACATTACACAAAATAACAAACTATTCAAAATAATAAAAATTATTCCTATTCTAATACCCCATTTTAAAAAGAAACACCCAAAAATAAAAGAACCCTAATCTATAATAAACTACCAATAGCCCTTAAAATGGCCTTTTGTAGTGTATTGCCCTAAAGAAATCAGCTATTTTTCTAAAAAATAAAAACAAACACCCCCAACCCCCCAAACCCACAAAATAAAAAAAACCTAACTAAAAAAACCTAATCTACCCATTGCCCTGAAAAGGGCAGCTCTTTTTCTTGCCCTGAAAAGGGCATTCAGCTCTTTTTAAGAAAAGCCCAAACCCTAATCTAAAAAAAAACTCGCCCAAAAAAACCTTAAAAAAAACTAACACTAACCCCTCTTTAGGTGCTCACAGTTGCTGAAGTCCGTTTTGAACGATCTTCCTCCCAGCGGTACCATCTTCACCCAGGAGGCTCCATCTTCATCCATCGAGGGACCAACATCTTCTTCATCACTGTGGAGACAGAGCAGTAGATGCACGGAGGCGGAGTTCCAGGCAAAGGTCCAAGGCAGAGGACCAGGTGGAGGTCCAGGCGGAGGTCCAGGTGAAGGTCCAAGGCAGAGGTCCAGGCAGAGGTCCATTGATCTGACATGGAGGTCCTCTTCATGTGATCGGCCGCTGTACACTGAGGATTCAAATGCAAAGTACCGCTTTATACTGGGGGTACCATTGCATTCCTATTGGCTGAAAAATTATAATCAGCCAATAGGAAATAGGGCTGCTAAAATCCTATTTGTTGTTCAAATCAGCCAATAGGATTTAAAGGAACAGTATACTGTAAAATAGTTTTTCCCTTAATGTGTTTACAATTGCTTTTTTTACCAACTGCAGAGTAAAAAATGTATGAAAATTAGCTTTTAAGGTTTATTTCTGTATATTAAAGCTCTGATTTTGTGTTTTGAAGCCACAGCCTAATAAAATAGGTTGAGCTTGTAGGTATAATCAGATCTCATTACTGTATCACATTGTGCACATATACCTGCTTCTTTATCTTATATCTGTCCTTAAAACAATCACCAATACTTTGAGAGAACAATGGAAAATCAACATTTTATTACCTTATCTCTGCTTTATCACACTGGGAGTGTAATTTCTTCTGCTGGCTGTGTTTACAAAGCTTATCTATAGCTGGTACGCGCGGCCACAAACTTTCAGAATAGGTGGGGATACCACATGCTAAATTAACAATTTCAAATGCCAATATAAGGGTAAAGGAGCTACTTGTAAACAATTTAATACACTCCAGCAGGTAAAGTGGATCATTGGGAACAAATTAAAGGGGAGAAAATTTTTGAGTAAACTGTCCCTTTAAGCAGCTCAGATCGATGGACCTCCACCTGGACCTCCACCTTGGACCTCCCCCCGGACCTCCGCCTCCGCGCATCGACCGCTCCACCTCCGCAGGGATGAAGAAGATGCCGGTTCCTCGATGGATGAAGATCGAGCCACCTGGATGAAGATGGAGCCGCTGGGATGAAGATCGATCAAGCCGGACTTCAGCAACTCTGAGTACCTAAAGAGGGGTTACTGTTAAGGTTTTATTGGGCAAGAAAAGGAGCTGAATGCCCATACAAATGCCCTTTACAGGGCAATGGGAAGATAAGGTTTTTTTTAGAGTTTTTTATTTTGAGGGGTAGGTTGGGTGGTGGGTTTTACTGTTGGGGGTCTTTGTATTTTTTTTACAGGGAAAATAGCTGATTTCTTTAGGGCACTGCCCTACAAAGGCCCTTTTAAGGGCTATTGGTCTTTTGTTGTAGGCTAGGGTTTTTTTTTTATATGGCTATTAGATTAGGTGTAAATGTTTTTATTTTGGATCATTTCGTTTGTTATTTTTTATAATTTAGTAATTTTTTATTTTTTGTAATTAGGATTTTTTTATTTTTTGTAATTTAGTATTTTTAATTTTTTGTAACTGTAGATTACATTTTTTTTAGTAGTGTTAGGTTTTTTTAATTAGTAATTTAATTTATTTAATTGATAGTTATTTTAATTTTAGTCTAGTTCAAAAGCAGAGATGACGAAAAATCCCAGCCGGAGGTGTGCTTGTGGCCGCAAACAGAACAAGAGGAAGTCCGTGGTAGGCCGCACTCTTTTTAAAAAGATAATTCAGAGGAGACCTATGGAAGAAATACAGAGGCGCCACATACTACTCAATGTGGCGCCTCTGTATTTCCTCCATAGGTCTCCCCTAATTTTAGTCTAATAGTAATGTTAGTTTAATTTATAGTTTAAGCTTAGTTTTTTTTTTCATTTCACAGGTTAGTTTATTTATTTTAAGATAGGGATCTTGTAATTTTAATTTAAAGTTAAGGGGTTGTTAGGTTTAGGGGTAAATAGTTTAATTTAGTTTTTGGCGATGTGAGGGGCTGGCGGTTTTGGGGGTTAATATGTTTATTTAGTGGTAGTGATGTGGGAGGCCAGAGCTTTAGGGGTTAATAAATTTATTTAGTGGCAGAGATGTCGGGGAGCGGTGGAATAGAGGTTAATATATTTATTATAGAGTGGGCAATGTTGGGGTTCGGGGGAATAGGGGTTAATAACTTTATTATAGTGGCAACAATATCGGGGAGAAACGGAATAGGGGTTAATACATTTTATTAGTGGTGGCGATGTCGGGAGCTGCAGATGAATTACTTTAATATAGTATTTGTGATGCAGGAGGGCTTCGGTTTAGGGGTTAATAGGTAGCTTATGGGTGTTAGTGTACTTTGTAACAGTTTAGTTATGAGTTTTATGTAACAGTTTTGTTGCATAAAACTCATAACTACTGCTCTCAGATGGCGGTACGGATCGTGTCGGTATAGGCTGTAACGCAAGCTCCTCACCGCAAAACTTGTAATGGCAGCGCTATGGAAATCCCATGAAAAAACATCATTTTTTTTTAGTGTTGGACTGACGTTGCATTACAGGCTAAAAGGATTGCGGTATAGCTATACCGACAAGACTCGTAATGGCTGCGTTGCTGTTTAAACACTGAAATTACCATTTTTTCAGCGTTAAAACACGAATGCAAAACTCGTAATCTAGGTGTATGTCATTGTCATTCTAACAATTATTATATTCTGGCTCACACTTCTTTTCTTTTTTTGTGTTAAGTTTGATAACATATTTAACATACTCAAACAAAATAAAATGCAAAGCACTTAATAATTACATTAAAATGTATTTCTATTTTAGTCTTAAAGGGACAGTCTACTTGAAAATGTTTACTGTTTAAATAGATAGCTAATTCTTTTATTACTCATTTCCCAGTTTTGCAAAACCAACACTGTTATATTAACACACTTTTTATCTCAGTGATTACCTTGTATCGCAGACTGCCCCCTTATTTCATTTATTTTTTATTTTTACAGACTTGCATTTTAGCCAATTAGTGATTACTCATAAATAACTCCAAGGGAGTGAGCACAATATTATATATATAGCACACACGAACTAGCACTGCCGTGCTGTGAAAAACAGTCAAAATGCACTGAGATAAGAGGCGGCCTTCAAGGGCTTAGAAATTAGCATATGAGCCTACCTAGGTCTAGATTTCAATAAAGAATACAAAGAGAACAAAGCAAATTTGATGATAAAAGTAAGTTGGAAAGCTGTTTAAAATTGCATGCTCTATCTGAATCATGAAAGTTTAATTTTGACTTGACTGTCAAAATAAATTGAATTCACAGATGCGTTTGAACTCTTCGTTCTTTAATATAGGAGCTATGTGTCACGTGTTTAAGTAATACATTTTGTTTATCATTAGGCTTTTATATTATAAACCTTATTCACAAACCTCCTACAAGAGAGGAATGCAATATCTTCATCATCTCAACTGAGAACACAGTTTTTTTTTAAATTTCATAGGTACTAAGTGTACTTTAAAATTTATAATACACAGCCTTGGAAAAAGACAACGAATGATAACACAACCATGGAAACTAGGAACTATTGAACTAAATAAATTGAAAACAAAATGAAGGTTTACACTGATAAACAACTACCAAACTGAGTAAATAAATAAATCAACAAACAACTTTGTCTTGTGCTTTGTTAAAGATCCTTGGGGAAATGTGCCTCTGTTATAAAACATTTATGGGACAAGCTAAGTTTAAAGGGACATTCCAGCCAAAATTGAAATGCATATGGAGACATTTCCGTTTTGAATACAAGCACTTTTGCGACATACATATATTAGCCAAAATGCTTCTAGTAAAAGCTAGAGCTATTTCAAGAGTGTACTTAAATATGCTCCATGCATTAGCATTTTAAACACAACACTTGCTCAAAGAGGCTAAGGTGCTTGTACCATCTGGTAATGACTTAACCAGTTCAATGCGGTTTTGGCAATCCTTGCACTACAGGGCAGGGATTGTTGGCGGTGTAATGGGCGCCACTCCTAACCCTTTAATGGGAGTGCTGGTGACAATACCACAAACACTAACATCTTGTGACATCACAAAGGGCTGGGTCACTATAGCTGGCAAGGAAGCTGGATGATGGAGGTAATTCAAACCCCTCGGGCTCTGCTCCTTTAATAGTTGCATAGTTAATAGCTATTTAGCGCTTTCGCTCAAATGGAAATTGAGCTAGAGATAAGCTTTCTGCATGTGTGTGGGTTGCACGTGTATTACAAGTTGAAAGTAAAAGTTAATGGAGAGCGCATAAGTAAAAAAAACAGATTGATTCTTGTGCAAGATCACTACGTTAAGACCTGGATTTGCACAGATCTTAACATGGTGATTTTGCACAAGAATCAATCCTACTCAGAAAAGAGACGATTAGTGCATACTTCCATATTCTGATCCTAACGAAGGATCTAAATGCACATACAGTGCCTAGCAAAACTATTCACCCCCTTGGCATTTTCCCTATTTTGTTGCCTTACAACCTTGAATTAAACTGGATTTTCATTTGGATTACATGTAATGGACATACACAAAATAGTCCAAACTAGTGAAGTGAAATGAAGAAAATAACTTGCTTTAAAAAAATTCTAAAAATTTAAAAACTGAAAAGTGGTGTTTGCATATTTATTCATCCCCTTTGCTATGAAGCCCCTAAATAAGATCTGGTGCAACCAATTACCTTCAGAAGTCACATGATTAGTTAAATAACGTCCACCTGTGTGCAATCTAAGTGTCACATGATCTGTCACATGATTTCAGTATATATATATATATATATATATATATATATACCTGTTCTGAAAGACCCCATAGTCTGCAATACCACTGAGTAAGGGGCACCACCAAGCAACCGGCATCATGAAGACCAAGGAGCTCTCCAAACAGATCAGGGACAAAGTTGTGGAGAAGTACAGATCAGGGTTGGGTTCTAAAATAATATCCAAAACTTTGAACATCTCACGGAGCACCATTAAATCCATTATTAAAAAATGGAAAGAATAGGGCACCACAACAAACCTGCCAAGAGCCGCCCACCAAAATCCATGGACCAGGCAAGAAGGGCATTAATCAGAGAGGCAACAAAGAGACCAAAGATAACCCTGAAGGAGCTTGAAAGTTCCACAGCGGAGATTAAAGTATCTGTCCAAAAGACCACTTTAAGCCGTAAACTCCACAGATCTGGGCTTTACGGAAAAGTGGCCAGAAAAAGAGCCATTAATTAAAGAAAAAAATAAGCAAATATGTTTGCTGTTTGCCAAAAGGCATGTGGGAGACTCCCCAAACATATGGAACAAGGTACTCTGGTCAGATAAGACATAAATTTAGTTTTTTGGGCCATCAAGGAAAACACTATATCTGGCGCAAAACCAACACCTCTCATCACCCCGAGAACACCATCCCAACAATGAAGCATGGTGGTGGCAGCATTATGCTGTGGGGATGTTTTTCATTGGCAGGGACTGGAAAACTGGTCAGAATTAAAGGAATGATGGATGGCTAAATACAGGAAAATTCTTGAGGGAAGCTTGTTTCAGTCTTCCAGAGATTTGAGACTGAGACGGAGTTCCACCTTCCAGCAGGACAATGACCCTAAGCATACTGCTAAAGCAACACTCGAGTGGTTTAAGGGGAAATATTTAAATGTCTTGGAATGGCCTAATCAAAGCCTATACCTCAATCCAATTGAGAATCTGTGGTATGACTTAAAGGATGCTGTACACCCCATTCAACTTGAAGGAGCTGGAGCAGTTTTACCTTTAAGAATTGCCAAAAATCCCAGTGGCTAGCTGTACCAAGTTTATAGGGAAGTAGCCAAGAGCCTTGCAGCTGTAATTGCTGTAAATGGTGGCTATACAAATTATTGACTTGGGGGGGGGGGGGGTCGGGGGGGGGGGTCGGGGGATAGTTATGCACACCTCGTTTTCTGTTTTTTTTTTTTGTCTGATTCTTGTTTTGTTTCACAATAAAATATATTTTGCATCTTCAAAGTGGTAGGCATGTTGTTTAAATCAAATGATACAAAACCCCCCAAAAATCCATTTTAATTCCAGGTTGTAATGCAACAAAATAGGGGAAATACCAAGGGGTGAATACTTTTGCTAGGCACTGTATCTACAAAACAGTCTCATTTTTCATTTTTTTCTCATTAAAGGGACAGTTTAGTCAAAAATAAACCTCCATGATTCAGATAGGGCATGTATTTTTAAACAACTTTCTAATTTACTTTTATCATCAATTTTGCTTTTTTGTTCTTTGGTATTCTTAGTTGAAAGTTAAATCTAAATAGGATCATATGCTAATTTCTAAGTCCTTGAATGCTGCCTCTTATTTTAATAAATTTTGACCGTTTTTCACAACTAGAGGGCGTTAGTTCATGTGTGCTATATAGATAACATTGTGCTCACACATGTAGAGTTACGTAGGGGTCATCTTTGATTGGCTAAAATGTAATTCTGTCAAAATAACTAAAATAAGGGGGCAGCCTGCAGAGGCTTAGAAACAAGGTAATCACAGAGGTAAAAAGTGTATTAATATAACTGTGTTTGTTATGCAAAACTGGGGAATGGGTGCTAAAGGGATTATCTGTCTTTTAAAACAATAACAATTCTGGGGTAGACTGTCCCTTTAATGTTTTTTGTTTTTTGTGTGCATATTTTACAGTGGATTGTTTTTTTAACTTGGCTGTTCTGTAATATTTTGAAGATACACAGAAAACAGTTACAAGATTGATATGGCTCCACTGACTACAATGGGGACAACAAAACAATCTGCTCCTATGATGAGTTTTAGCTAAAATATTTTTGAATTCTGCAATTTTCCAGTAGCAATGTTGCTACAAGTTTTTTCCCCATGCAATATTAATTTTGCATTTGGGTTTTTATTGAACCTAGACCATGAGTATAGGCAAGCCATAGTACAAAAAGGGAATGCTCTATTACATTATAGTATTTTCATATTGTAGACTTATGTCCTTTAATGAAGGTCATTGTCATAAAAGTATTAATATAAATTTAGCATAAAACTGTTAGACAAATGGAAAATTCATAAATCTTCATGAATTGAGGAAACATAATCATGAATAGCTGAGGTGAGGAGATTTTGTTACTATTTAAGTATGCAGGCACTCTATGAATGCAATTACCAAATTACCACTGAGCCTTTTGATTTCTGTATAATGAGTTGCTTTAGTAATATCTTTAAATATCCGTTCTTCAGTCTCATTATAGAAAATAGTTTAATAGTAAAGAAAAATAACATTTGACCTATAATTAAATGCAGGTATTTCAATAGCGTTGGGATTATTCAACGCTGCTTTTCAGCATAGATGCTTTTAAGATTTACACATTACATAATATTTATTAAATACATTTCCCAGTATTGACATAATTTACTAGCATATCCTAGATTTAAACTGTTGTGAACCACTGTGCTACCTATCTAGTAGAACATTACTAGAAAATCTATCGGCGAGAGATTACGAGTCTTGCATTAGCCTTAAAAAGCAGCGTTGAGAGGTCCCAACGCTGCTTTTTAACGCCCACTGGTATTACGAGTCTGGCAGGTACAGGTGTACAGCTCACTTTTATTCTGCGACTCAAGCTTACCGCAAATCCCCTTACGTCAATTGCGTATCCTATCTTTTTAATGGGATTTGCCTAACGCTGGTATTACGAGTCTTGGAAGAAGTGAGCGGTAGACCCTCTCCTGTCAAGACTCCTACCGCATTTAAAAGTCAGTAGTTAAGAGTTTTATGGGCTAACGCCGTAACATAAAACTCTTAACTAAAGTGATAAAAAGTACACTAGCACCCATAAACTACCTATTAAGCCCTAAACTGAGGCCCCCCCCACACATCGCAAACACTTAAATAAAGTTTTTAACCCCTAATCTGCCGACTGGACATCGCCGCCACTTTAATAAATATATTATCCCCTAAACCGCCGCACTCTCGCCTTGCAAACACTAGTTAAATTTTATTAACCCCTAATCTGCCGTCCCTAACATCACCGACACCTTCCTACATTTATTAACCCCAATCTGCTCCCACCAACTCGCCGCTACTATATTAAATTTATTAACCCCTAAACCTAAGTCTAACCCTAAGTCTAACCCCCCTAACTTAAATACAATTTAAATAAAACAAAATAAAATTACTACAATTAAATAAATTATTCCTATTTAAAACTAAATACTTACCTATAAAATAAACCCTAAGCTAGCTACAATATAACTAATAGTTACATTGTAGCTATCTCAGGGTTTATTTTTATTTTACAGGCAACTTTTTATTTATTTTAACTAGGTACAATAGTTATTAAAAAGTTATTAACTATTTAATAACTACCTAGCTAAAATAAATACAAAAGTACCTGTAAAATAAATCCTAACCTAAATTACAATTACACCTAACACTACACTATCATTAAATTAATTACCTAAATTACCTACAATTAACTACAATTAAATAAAATTATCTAAAGTACAAAAAATAAAAAAACACTAAATTACAGAAAAAAATAAAATAATTACAAGAATTTTAAACTAATTACACCTAATCTAATCGCCCTAATAAAATAAAAAAGCCCCCCAAAATAAAAAAAATCCCTACCCTATACTAAATTAAAATAACCCTTAAAAGGGCCTTTTGCGGGGCATTGCCCCAAAGTAATCAGCTCTTTAACCTGTAAAAAAAAAATACAATACCCCCCCAACATTAAAATCCACCACACACCCAACCCTACTCTAAAACCCACCCAATCCCCCTTAATAAAAAATAACACTAACCCCTTGAAGATCACCCTACCTTGAGACGTCTTCACCCAACCAGGCACAAGTGGTCCTCCAGAGGGGCAGAAATCTTCATCCGATCCGGGCAGAAGAGGGCCTTTAGAGGGGCAGAAGTCTTCATCCAGGCGGCATCTTCTGTCTTCATCCATCCGGAGCGGAGTGGGTGTATCTTGAAGCCAGCCGACACAGAGCATCCATCCAGACCGACGAATACACGACGAATGACGGTTCCTTTAAATGACGTCATCCAAGATGGCGTCCCTTGAATTCCGATTGGCTGATAGGATTCTATCAGCCAATCAGAATTAAGGTAGGAAAAATCCTATTGGCTAATGCAAGCTGATGAGCTGAAATTAAGTGTTAGCAACGCACCGCTGTTACCGCAAAACTCGTAATCTCTGTGTATATTTGTTAACTTCTCTAACCCGATTTTTGGAAAATTCTAAGGGCTAGATCTAAGTATTCCTATACTTGCATATCTATTCCTATAGATAGAAAGGTGTAGAAATTAATTTTGCATTAACATTATCATATATATATTTTTATATATATATAATAGCAATTTTAAAAAATAAAAAAATCTAAGTGAACATAGGAATGTAAAATATTCATAATGCTGTGTCGGCTTAGTGAACATGAAGATTTGCTAATATGAGTGTATTTTTTAAATATTGCATATAAAATATTATAGAATATTAATAATAATTATTAGAATTATTATAAATACTGTAATATATATATATATATATATATATATATATATATATACACTAAAAATAGAAAAAATATATTTCTATGTATATTTGATAATGTTAATGTAAAATACCTATCTATACATATATATATATATATATATATATATATATATATACATATATAGGAATATATATATAGGTAAAGGTATATACAGATATATATGGAAATATATATTTACAATAAAATGTCATATATGTATGTACATATACAATAGAGGCCTTTGCAGTTACCTTGTCATATACAGTACCTAATGCCTTTGAACCCTTATATCTTTTTTTTTATTTTTAATATTTATGTGACTAATTTTTATCAGATAGTGTTTTGAGTGTAACTGTAATTTTGAATGTATTTATGTTGATCTTAACGCAACTTTTTTAATGCCCAGGTTAGTCACGCAAACCTGACAAGCGTAAAATGTGATTGTGCTCTTGCGATTGTGTTTACTTTAAATTTGCAATACAAGTGCTATTTCTGATGCACGCAAAAACAAACAAAAATACCCGATGTAGCTTGCGAGATAAAATTAGCGCGCCACTTGTAATCTAGCCCTAAATGTCTTCTAAACATATCCAAAAATATTTTTTTGCATGGTCAAATCACCAAATAAAAGCTATTTACTGGAGATGTAAAAATATAGCATAATATACTCCTGCTTTAAAAATTTGCTTCATTCTCTTGTTAAAACGTAAACCTAGGTAAGTTCATTCGACCTCTGGCGCATTCACATTTATTTAGCACTCTATCGCAGCAGGTTTTTCAACAATGTTTACAACAGTGTTATAGATAGTTGTACGCCTTGCTTCTATAGAGTGCTAAAAACACTTGCATGCTACTTCCTAGGTTTATTCTTTAGCAAAGGGTGCCAAGAGAAAGAAGCAAATATGATAATTGGAAATTGTTTAAAAATGCATGTTCTATATGATTCATAATAGTTTCTTTCATGATTCATATACAACATACAATTTTAAAAAATGTCCAATGTTTACTTTTATTACCAAATTTGCTTCATTCTCTTGTTATTCTTTGCTGAAGGAACAGCATTGTATTACTGGCAGTTAGCTTAAAGGGACACTGAACCCAATTTTTTTCTTTCATGATTCTGATAGATCATGCAATTTTAAGCAACTTTCTAATGTACTCCTATTATCAATTTTTCTTTGTTTCTTTGCTATCTTTATTTGAAAAAAGAAGGCATTTTTAGTTCAGTACTCTGGACAGCACTTTTTTTTATTGGTGGATTAATGTATCCACCAATCAACAAGGACAACCCAGGTTGTTCACCAAAAGTGGGCCGGCATCTAAACTTACATTCTTGCATTTCAAATAAAGATACCAAGAGAACGAAGAAAATGTGATAATAGGAGTAAAATAGAAAGTTGCTTAAAATTCCAAGCTCTATCTGAATCATGAAAGAAAAAATTTGGGTTCAATGTCCCTTTAACACATCAAGTGAGCCAATCACAAGAGACAGATGTGTGCATGTGCATTCACCAATCACCAGCTAGCTTCCAGCAGTCATGGATATGTACATATTCATTTTAAAAAGAGATACCAATTGAACAAAGTTAATTTAAAAGTGCCTTTAAATCACATGCTCTTTCAGAATCATGCCATTTTAATTTTGACTTCCCTATGCCTTTAATGTCCCTTTAATCATGAAAAGGGACATTAATTATTATAAGTAATTAGGAAGTGCTTAGGTGTGAGTTTTAATGGGTTAAATTATTTGTTAATTAAACGAAAAACACATGAATATCCACTAATCGATACTAATTACACGTTTACTTCTTATAATGAGAAAGGAACACTGAGATCACTAATTAACAACATCTGGGATCAATATGAAAATCGATAAAGCCATACAATTTATTCATCAGTGATTTGAATAATCAAATACATTGATTTCACAAGATGAAGATGGTCATAATAAAATTAAAATAAAGAGATGTAAATCAGGAAAAAAGGTGATGGGTTAATTAAAGACAGGTTGAAACTGTGATATAGAACCAAAAAACAGGAGACGGAAAAGAGAGGAAGGACCTGAGTAAAATACAAATTGAAATATAGAGATGTCCTAATGTTATAATGGTTATTGGAGAAGGAACACAAATATTCTTTAAAAGAAATAATGAGTTAAAGCAGATTAAAGGGATATGAAAACAAAAAAAAATCCTTTTTGATTTAGACAGAGTATAATTTAAAAATTTTTTTGTTTCCAATTGACTTCTATTATCAAATTTGCTTCATTCCCAAGATATTCTGTGTTGAAGAGATACCTAGGTAGGCATCTGGGGCACTAAATGGCATGAAATAGTGCGGCCCTCTAGTGCTCTTGCAAATGGATAACATTCTTGCAAAACTGCTGCCATATAGTGTTCCAGAAATGGGCCGGCTCCTGAGCTTAAGTCCATGCTTTTAAACAAAAAGATACCAATAGAACAAAAAAAATTGATAATAGAATTAAATTAGTTGTTTAAAATCACCTGTTTTATCTGAATCATTAAATCATTTTTTGAGTTTTTTCTCCCTTTAAGCTAATCCAAAATGTTTAATCTTTTTTTTTAATTAAGTAGGATTTCCATTTCGATCCCCCCCCCCAAAAAAGGGCAAAAACCCCCAATACAGTTATTATGTCACCCCATTCATGTTCATTATGCTTACAAATAAGGCAGAAGTGACAAAACATGTCAGGTGTGATTCATGCTGATTTTAAACTGATGAATGAAGCTTGAACTTTTTAGTCAAGAAGAAGTGCCGGTATTATCTATGTAAAAACCCCGTTCATGTTGCCATGTGATTAATAAAAATGTAACATGAATTGAAGATTTCATCAGACTTTCTGAAATATTGTTTGCCCCTGAAGTACTCAGGATCAGTATTACAAATATTCCTTATAACAGCAAAAAAACATTGTCTAAAACTGTTTGTGGGCCACCTCTTAAATTGCAATTTCTTTCATTTTCGTTGTGCATTCATTCGGATTTTCGTGACGAATGTGCATTCATCCGAAAATGAATGCACATCTCTAATTTGCAATGTAAGTGAAGGTAAAGGAGGTTGATTTTATAAAACTTACAGTTACAAAGTCTATTTCTCTTGCACAGGTTTTAAACTTGTTGGTTAAAATGTTTCAACAAATCATTTTTTAATGCCCTCAATCCTTATATAGCTCACTCCAGCAGAGGCTCCTCTATAGGAGCACTTGAGCACGTGAACCCCCTGACCGCTGATGCCCCCTGACCCTTGATGAAAAAAAAACAACAAAAAAAACGAGTGAGAAATAAAAAAATTATAATTATTTTTAAACCTTTTTGCTGATTAAATTAAAAAATACTCTAGGCTCCACTGCAGTTTTAAGTAAAAAGATAAAAATTGCCTTATTTAGGCTGAAAGTGGAATGGACATTTGCCTAATACTTCTATATATCGCACATGATGTGCAGTGCGATACATAGAAGTATAGGCAAAAGCTCTTTCCACTTTAAAGCTGCATTGACAGCAGCGCCACCTACAGGCCAGCCCATAGGTCTCCTTTACCGCACAGCTCTTAGTGTGCGAGAGCCAGCTGTCACGTGACACTCGCACACTAAGAGCTGTGTGTGTGGATGCAGTGGCGTCACTAGAGGCAGTTCTTATAACCGCCTCCATGATGGAGCTAATCCGGACAGTCAATCAGCTATCAGAGCTGCTGGGGAGGCGTGCAGGGCTTGGACGTGGGAAAGTGAAGTGGATGGAGCTGCTGCAGTCATGTCAGGTCAGTGAGTGGACTGTGTCCTGATTTTGCCGTCACAATGTGTTAGAAAGAATCTTTCACTATGGTGATTCTGTGATCTGGTTGAGTAACCTTATGTGCAGTGCAATGTATTATAAAACGATTTTGCTTCTCTCGTTCCTGTGTTGTGATAAAATCATCCCATGCACCTGCCATAATGGTCTTCTTGAAATGATATATTTGTTGTTTTAGTGGAACATCTGACAAGACTTTGAACAGAATACATGATTCAGCTAAGGAAGGGACTTATGTGTAAAAAAAAACGGGGAAGGCATGTGTTGCAGAAGCAGATTATTGAATAGACCGACGTTCCTGACTTGTAATGTGCTGCTATTAATCTTCCAGTATTACATTTCCCTCTCACTCATTCAATGCCGTCACAACTGAAATGCAAAACCTTGAAGTTCAGTGAATACTTTCATCTGGCAAAATTGTAAGCAGATGTTCTCAGTCTCACGGACGCTGTATCTGTAAGTCTGGAGTGTCTGTGTTCCCTGCTCCCTATAAGGCGGTATCTATGGCCGTTTAACAGTGCTGCAAAAATTACAAATAATATGTGAAAAAGTATTATTATTTGTAATTTTTGCAGCACTGTTAAACGGCCATATAGATACCGCCTTATAAGGAGCAGGGGACACAGACACTCCAGACTTACAGATACAGCGGCCGTGAGACTGAGAACATCTGCTTACAATTTTGCCTCACGGGCGGCCACTGTATGCAATAAAGTAGAGACATGATGCTGCAGCTACAGTAAGTAATACATGCTGGCACCAGTAGTCAAGGGTGGGAGAAGGACCGCGAGCAGTGGAGCCGGACACAGTCTGCACTGCAGAGACTGAGAGACAGACTTACATACAGCGGGCGGCCGTGAGACTGAGAGCATCTGCTTACTTGCAGTTTTGTCTCACGGGGCTGGTCGCTGTATCTGCCTGCATGATTCAGCAAACTGTGAGCTCTGCAGAATCCTCTATAGGAACCTTTCTGCATACAAGATTGCTGCTTGCTTCTTATTACTTCTTTGTCAGAGTAACAAAGCAGCCCCCTCATACACAGAAAGGTTCCTATAGAGGATTCTGCAGAGCTCACAGTTTCCTGTACCAGACAGTGACAGAACACACAGGCAGCAGGATGTGGAGCAAAGCATATTCATTTAATGTGGTCACTGGTCAGACAGTCCAGCCGTTTAAAGGAGTGGGAGTCAAACAGGGCTACTGCCCAGGGGAACCACATGTGTGTGTGCATTTATTTTATTTGTATGTGTGCGTGTATGTATGTATATGCCTGTGTGTGTGCATGTATGTATTTGTGTGTGTAACAGTATATATGTATTTGTTTGTATGTATATGTGTGTGTGCATGTGTATATGTATGTGTGTGTGTATATATATATATATATATATATATATATATACACTGTGTATGTATGTATGTATATATATATATATATATATATACATATGTATATATGTGTATATATGTGTGTGTATATATATATATATACATACACACATTTAAATGGGCGGAGCCATCTGAGGGGGCGGGGCTAGTGCTCCCCCATCTTCAAAAGTCACCAGCTGAAAAACATAAGCGCACCCTGTACCTTCATTATGAAACAAAAGCGCACCCTGTACCTTCATTATGAAGCGTTAGCGCACCCTGTACCTTCATTATGAAACATAATTAGTGTGCTCATTGCTTTTATATTACAAGTTGGCTGTTAAGAGTTACACTTGCTCACAATCAGAAATATCGCTTTCTCTTTTAAAGCTTTTGAAACCCAGGTTATAAACTGTTATCATTTGCTAATCATTAAAAAATCTGGAAAGTGTATAGCAAAGAACTTAACCAAAAAATACACTACTTGAGCAGAATTGTTTGCACTCCATTGGCTTTGCACTTGAGCCTTATTCAACATTGATTTTTGAGTAGGCCCTCATACAGATCTAGTATCTGAGGGAAACTACACCTACTCTATCTAACATGAGTACCGCATGCTCTAACTTGAGTGCAGCAGTACACAATATACTACTGCACAATAATTATTTACCATAGACATGGAAGACCAGTGCAAAATGCAAGAGGTATGGATTGTGCTCAGGGATGTTTACTCTGCATTCTGCTTGCATTTTTGTGCTTGACTTGTAATCTAGTGTGTAGTTTCAAAGGGCCCATTTTGAGACAATTTAATTTGCAAAGTAGGGCTTTTTATACATGTGATCTGGCACACAGGTATAGCATGAGAAAGGGGGATTTAAATAAATAAATGAAGGAAGGAAGAAATAGACCCTAGAATATGGGGTCCCCTACAGTACTCCATGAATCTTTAAGATTTAGCTTTCTAGTCATAATTTTTGCACATGATCCATATTGTATAGTATAGAACTGTTGCTGCTATCATTCATTTATTTGCATCTTCTGACAGCACAAGGCTAAAATGAATTAATTCAAAGCTTGGTAGAATGAGCTACTGTCCTTGAGAATAATTAGCTTAATTATATCAGCTTGTACAATCACTTAAATATTTAAAGGGCCATGATACCCAAATGTTGAAACACTTGAAAGTGGTGCAGCATAGCTGTAAAAAAGCTGACTAGAAAATATCACCTGAATATCTCTATGTAAAAAAGAAAGCTATTTTACCTCAAAAGTTCCTCAGTAGCCATATTCCATTGTAAAGGACTTCTAAGCAGCAAATCAGTATGTCTGTCCCGCGACAGGCAAAGGAGTGAGCTTCGTGAACACTCATCTTATTTCCCTATTCAGTTTAAGGAAGTTTACCATGAAATCTCATGAGAGTTAAGTGAAATCTCATGAGATCACAGATATAGAGTTCATGGCCTCAGCACTGTTGATTCTGATTGGCTGCTGTTCATTTCTTAATGTATTTATTTTTACCTTCAGTTGGGCAGCAGCAGCATTATAACTTTTTACACAGAACTTACTCTGCTGAGCTGAGGAGATTGTGAAATAAAATATCTTCCTTTTTTACATAGAGATGCTCAGGTGATATTTTCCTGTCAGCTTTTTACAGTTATACTGCATCCGTTTCAAGTGATTTAGCATATGAGTATTATGTCCCTTTAAATGTCTTGTAGACACCATCACTGCAAACTCAATGGTATTTATAGAGATAATGTGAGACAGGGTTGTAACTACAGGGGTCTCAGAGATCTGCAACTGGGTCCTTTTCGCTAGGGGGCCCACCTGTTCCTGCAATCAGTAGTGGCTCTACTATAGAGAGAGGATCCTGGTGGTGCCTGGGCTCCACTTGCATCATGGCTGGCTCCTTTGTGTGTCCCCCTGTAGAAAAAAAACAGTTCAGTGTTTAAGGAAACTGCATGGATTTGCCTTTAAATGACGGTGGCAGGGTTTTCAAGATGGCCGTCAGTGTTGCTTGACAGAAAAACCTGCCAGCATATTTATAGCAAGTCTGTGTGAGTGCACATCCTCAGGTGAGGACTAGAAAGGATAAAGGATGACTTACACACCAGCAGGTCTTTTTTTTTTCCTATGTGGCTGCGAGCTCCGCTTCTACTTACAAACAGCCAGAAACGGCACTGCTGCAACGTGGAGTATCACAGCTTTTGCTCTAGGGCCCAGTGAGCTCTAGTTAGGCCCCTAATGGGAGAAATCAATGTAATAAAAAGGAGGAATTTAGCATTATTGATTGATATGAATCTTTATATTCATTAAAATGTTTTATGATTAATGCTGATATTTTATAAATGCTTTTTTTAATAAAGGGATCAATTGCCTTTCTGGAATCGTCATTCAAATTTTTATGAAGACAGATATTTGTCAGGTTACATCTCAGTGACTGTCCTGTTATTGACATAATTACTAGTCAGTAATAAAACAAGTATAGAGAGAGAATAAATCATTACTCATTAATGTCATTGTCTCCCAAGATAATTCAGTTCCCAATACTCTTTTTTTATCTTATGTCCTTTATTTATTCTTGTTAAACCTTCATGCCTCTCTCTCATGATTCTCTCTCCATCTATGTCTTCAAACATCCTAAGCATATTTCTGTCTGTCTTCCATTTTAACTGCATTTCTTGTTTGTCTTAATCCTTAATGCTTTCCAATTCTCCCAGACCATGAAGTCAAATGTGTCTTGGAGCAAAAATATTAAAAATATTCCTTTATCATGTAGTACAGCTATTGTTATATAGGGTCTTTGCTTCATATGATCAAGAACCAACACCATAATGTATTCATTTTCCGTATATATTGTACTGCTGACTCCAAAGAATTTAAATTGTCCTCATATATTGAGTTATTACTGGGATCCTTTCTATTTCATTAGAAGAGCTAATCAGAGTGTTTACCATGGCATTTTTTGTAGGTATTCTCAAATTAATAACATTACAATCTTCTGAAAATCTGGATTATCATGTGGTTTTTACAGGGGTACTGACATAATCCAACAATAATGTTGCAACAAATCAGAAAACCCATCGCATTATTTGTCTAATAAAAAGTTATAATTATAGCTCAAAAACTTGTACACAACTTAAATATGTTAGTCAGAATACTCATTAATGATTGTAAATAATTTCTATTATTGGTTAAAGGGAAAGTGTTCCCAATGACTAATTTTTAACTGATGTAGAGTATTGAAATGTTTACAAATAACTCCTTTATTTTTGTTTTGTTAATTGGAATAGCTACTTTGCTGTTGACAACTTCACCTGTATTAAAAATCTTAATGCAGTGATTGCTACAGACAAGATGTAAACCAGAGGCATCAGAAGAAATTAACTTCACAACGGGTACTAAGAAAGAAAGAGATAATTGCTTGTTTTAAAGCATATTCCTGAACCAACTTCAAATATTGTGAACTCTTATCATTCATAAATGAGCCTGCACCAAAAAAGTCCCCCATTAGCTACATTAATGGGTGACAATACTTAAATCTAAAAATGTCCTTCCATTTCCATGACCCCTGTATAATGTGACAGCCATCAATGAATCACATACTCATATTTGTATGCACTGTGAACTCTTGCACATGTTCAGTAGTAGCTGGTGCCTCAGAAACAGTGCATATAAAGACACTGGCCCCTAGTTATCAAGCCGTCAACCTCAAATACGCTGGAATTACGCAGCGTATTTGTGGCGAGGCTGATTCGCCTTAGTTATCAAGCCCTACAGACCAGCAAAAGTAGAATTTAGTGACGTAAGCTTCGATCCGCCGGACTCAGTCTGACACAGATCGATTCTTACGTCACTCCAGATGTTCCGCACACAAATTCAGCACAATCTGACTACTTTTGCTAGTTATCAAAAAACTAGCAGGTAAGCTCGGCACTTTTCCGGCCCAGCGTACCTGGTTTTCAATCCGCCGCCCTGGAGGCAGCAGACCCCATAGGAATCAATGGGAGTCTGACCATAGCGAAAGTTCATGTTCACTGCTGCCTGACATCCCATTGATTCCTATGGGAAGTGTCTGCACCTAACATGTACCCTAACACCCTAACATGTACCCCTAGTCTAAACACCCCTAATCTGTCTCCCCCTACACCGCCGCAACTAAATACATTTATTACCCCATAAACCACCGCTCCCGGAGCCCACCGCCACTGTAATAAACTTATTAACCCCTAAACTGCCGCTCCTAGACCCCGCTGCAACTATAATAAATATGTTAACCCCTAAACCGCCGCTCCTGGAGCCCACCGCCACTCTAATAAACGTATTAACCCCTAAACTGCCGCTCCTGGACCCCGTCGCCACCTATATTAAATGTATTAACCCCTAATCTGCCCCCCCTACACCATCGCCACCTATAATAAATGTATTAACCTCTATCCTGCCCCCCCCTACACCGCCGCAACTATATTAAATTTATTAACCCCTAAACCTAAGTCTAACCCTAACCCTAACACCCCCCTAACTTAAATATTAATTAAATACATCTAAATATTATAACTCTTATTAACTAAATTAATCCTATTTAAAACTTAATACTTACCTTTAAAATAAACCCTAATATAGCTACAATATAAATAATTATATTGTAGCTATTTTAGGATTTATTTTTATTTTACAGGCAAATTTCAATTTATTTTAACTAGGTACAATAGCTATTAAATAGTTATTAACTATTTAATAGCTACCTAGTTAAAATAAAGAAAAATTGACCTGTAAAATAAAAACTAACCTAACTTACAATTACACCTAACACTACACTATACTTAAATAAATTATTCCTATTTAAAACTAAATACTTACCTGTAAAATAAACCCTAAGATAGCTACAATGTAATTAATAATTACATTGTAGCTATTTTAGGATTTATATTTATTTTACAGGTAACTTTGTATTTATTTTAGCTAGTTAGAATAGTTATTAAATAGTTATTAACTATTTAATAACTACCTAGCTAAAAGAAATACAAAATTACCTGTAAAATAAATCCTAACCTAAGTTACAATTAAACCTAACACTACACTATCATTACATTAATTAAATAAATTACCTACAAATAACTACAATTAAATACAATTAAATAAACTAACTAAAGTACAAAAAATAAAAAAAAAATAAGTTACAAAAAATAAAAAAAATAAGTTACAAACATTTCCAAAATATTACAACAATTTTAAGCAACTTACACCTAATCTAATCCCCCTAATAAAATAACAAAGCCCCCCAAAAATAAAAATGCTCTACCCTATTCTACATTAAATAGTTAACAGCTCTATTACCTTACCAGCCCTTAAAAGGGCCTTTTTGCGGCATGCCCCATAGAATTCAGCTCTTGCCTGTAAAAAAAAATACAACCCCCCCAACATTAAAACCCACCACCCACATACCCCCTAATCTAACCCAAACCCCCCCTTAAATAAACCTAACACTACCCTCCTGAAGATCATCCTACCTTTAGCCGTCTTCAGCCAGCCGACCACAGATGGAACAGAAGAGGAGATCCGCAGCGGCCGTAGTCTTCATCCAAGGGGTGCTGAAGAAGTCTTCCATATGATTGAAGTCATGATCCAGGCGGCATCTTCAATCTTCATCATACGGAGTGGAGCGGACGCCATCTTCAGACGAGCCCGACGCGGAGCCATCTTCTCTACACCGACGACTGAATGATGAATGACGGTTCCTTAAGTGACGTCATCCAAGATGGCGTCCCCCAAATTCCAATTGGCTGATAGGATTCTATCAGCCAATCGGAATTAAGGTAGGACAAATCTGATTGGCTGATTAATTCAGCCAATCAGATTGAAGTTCAATCCGATTTGCTGATCCAATCAGCCAATCAGATTGAGCTCGCATTCTATTGGCTGATCGGAACCGCCAATACAATGCAAGCTCAATCTGATTGGCTGATTGGATCAGCCAATTCGATTGAACTTCAATCGGATTGGCTGATTTAATCAGCCAATCAGATTTTTCCTACCTTAATTCCGATTGGCTGATAGAATCCTATAAGCCAATCGGAATTCGAGGGACGCCATCTTGGATGATGTCACTTAAAGGAACCGTCATTCGTCGCTCAGTCGTCGGGGTAAGAAGATGGCTCCGCGTCGACTCGTCTGAAGAGTGGCTCCGCTCCGCTCCGGATGGATGAAGATTGAAGACGCGCCTGGATTGATGACTTCAATCGGATGGAAGACTTCTTCAGCGCCCCTTGGATGAAGACTTCAGCCGCTGCGGATCTCCTCTTCTGTTCCATTGGTGGTTGGCTGGCTGAAGATGGCTAAAGGTAGGATGATCTTCAGGGGGGTAGAGTTAGGTTTATTTAAGGGGGTTTGGG
Source organism: Bombina bombina (assembly GCF_027579735.1). NCBI lineage: Eukaryota > Metazoa > Chordata > Amphibia > Anura > Bombinatoridae > Bombina > Bombina bombina. The sequence goes on from NC_069503.1 coordinate 155,767,873, forward strand.
TTAGATTAGGGGTATGTGGGTGGTGGGTTTTATTGTTGGGGGAGGTTGTATTTTTTTTTTTTTACAGGCAAAAGAGCTGAATTCTTTGGGGCATGCTAAGCAATAGGCCCTTTTAAGGGCTGGTAAGGTAATAGAGCTGTTAACTATTTAATGTAGAATAGGGTAGGGCATTTTTTTATTTTGGGGGGCTTTGTTATTTTATTAGGGGGCTTAGATTAGGTGTAAGTAGCTTAAAATTGTGTAATATTTTTTAAATGTTTGTAACTTATTTTTTTTATTTTTTGTAACTTATTTATTTTTTATTTTTTGTACTTTAGTTAGTTTATTTAATTGTATTTAATTGTTATTTGTAGGTAATTTATTTAATTAATTTAATGATAGTGTAGTGTTAGGTTTAATGTAACTTAGGTTAGGATTTATTTTACAGGTCATTTTGTATTTCTTTTAGCTAGGTAGCTATTAAATAGTTAATAACTATTTAATAACTATTCTAACTAGCTAAATAAATACAAAGTTACCTGTAAAATAAATATAAAATCCTAAAATAACTACAATGTAATTATTAATTACATTGTAGCTATCTTAGGGTTTATTTTACAGGTAAGTATTTAGTTTTAAATAGGAATAATTTATTTAAGTATAGTGTAGTGTTAGGTGTAATTGTAACTTAGGCTAGTTTTTATTTTACAGGTAAATTTTTCTTTATTTTAACTAGGTAGCTAATAAATAGTTATTAACTATTTAATAGCTATTGTACCTAGTTAAAATAAATTGAAATTTGCCTGTAAAATAAAAATAAATCCTAAATAGCTACAATCTAATTATTATTTATATTGTAGCTATATTAGGGTTTATTTTTAAGGAAGTATTTAGTTTTAAATATGATTAATTAGTTAATAAGAATAATATTTATTTAGATGTATTTAATTAATATTTAAGTTAGGGGGTGTTAGGGTTAGACTTAGGTTTATGGGTTAATAATTTTATTATAGTTACGGCGGTGTAGGGGGGGCAGATTAGGAGTTAATACGTTTAATATAGGTGGCGGCGGGGTCCGGAAGTGGCGGTTTAGGGGTTAAACAATTTATTTAGTTGCGGCGGGTACGGGATAGGCAGGATAGGGGTTAATAAATTTATTATAGGTGGCGGCGGTATAGGGGGGGCAGGATAGGGGTTAATAGGTATTATGTAGGTGGCGGCGGGGTCCGGGAGCGGCGGTTTAGGGGTTAATCAGTTTATGAGAGTGGCGGTGGGCTCCGGGAGCAGCGGTTTAGGGGTTAATACATTTATAAGAGTTGCGGCGGGGTCTATGAGTGGCGGTTTAGGGGTTAATAACTTTATTTAGTTGCGGGGGGGCTCCGGGGGCGCCGTTATATAGCGGGGGTAGAAGAGTATAGTTAGTGTGGGTGCTTAGTGACAGCTTGTCAATAAAACTGTCAAAAAGCCGAAGAGCAGCGAGATCGGATGAGTGATAACTATCACAGTCTGCTGCTCATCGACCCGTACTTGGTGCGCAGCTTTTTGACAGCTTTATTGATAACTTTGGCGAGATTTTTCAGGTCCGCGGCGGCGATGGTAGGCGAGCTTAGGCGAGCGTATTGGGCCGGCGAAGGCAGGCAAGTAGACACGTTGATAACTAGAGGCCACTGTGTCCCGGCTGGGCCTGAGATCACACCTGAGACCTCTGCTGCTGATTTTCTCTCAGATTGTTGCTCTGTGTCTGTGCCACTGGAGCGCACTAGTTCAAGCTAAGAGTTTATTTGTGCTTCTACCTTCGCTGGCTATCGCTCTGGCTATCTCTCTGGCTCCACTTGCTTGTCAGCTGCAGGTAGTTTCTCAATCAACATTGCTATTTAAAGCAGCTTCACAGACCCCTTAATACCCTGACATTGAGGTTTACTCTGTGCCTCTGACCTTTATTCAAGTTTTTTTTCTGGTAAATCTCCTGGCTCCTGTAACTGGTTTGTCTCCTGACCTCTATTTTGGATATCTTTTGTGTTTAGACAAAGGATTGAACAACTTTTCTGGTAAACTGATCTTGGCTTGTTTTCCTGACTTCTCTTCCATATTCTTCCTGTATTTTTTAATTGGGCGGACTGATTCCAGGTATCTGACCCTTGGACTGTCTTCTGACTTCTCTCTGGTTACCAGCCTGTCTCTGCTACCACTGTTTCAGTATCCATCTCTGTAGTGGGCATCTGCCAAGCACTGGTATCCTGTTTCAGTGACTAGCCCTGAAGAGGGTGCTTGCCAAGTTTTAGTATCCAGCTACTGCATCCAAGCTCCGCAGGGAGTGTCTGCCAAGTTCTAGTATCCAGCTACTGCATCCAAGTTCTGCAGGGAATGTCTGCCAAGTTCTAGTATCCAAATACTGCTTCCGAGCTCTGCAGGGAGTGTCTGCCAAGTTCTAGTATCCAAATACTGCTTCCGAGCTCTGCAGGGAGTGTCTGCCAAGTTCTAGTATCCAAATACTGCTTCCAAGCTCTGCAGGGAGTATTTGCTAAGATCCAGCTACTGCATTCAAGCTCTGCAGGGAGTGTCTGTCAAGTTCTAGTAACCAGCTACTGCATTCAAGCTCTGCAGGGAGTGTCTGTCAAGATCTAGTATCCAAATATTGCTTCCAAGCTCTGCAGGGAGTGTTGGCCAAGTTTGAGTATCCAGCTACTGTACCCAAACTCTGCAGAGGGTATCTGCCAAGTTCCTGTACCAAGCTCTGCAGAGGGTGTCTGCCAAGTACCAGTCTCCAGTTTCTGTACTCAAGTTCTGTAGAGAGTACCAGTATCCAGATATTGTACTCAAACTCTGCAGTGAGCATTCTTGTCTTGACCTCAAATGGGCACCTATCATAGGCATTACCTTCTATCCCAGCTCTGGAATGGGTGCACCAGCTCTAAGTCTCCAGTTCCTGTAAGATAAAACCTGCCTTGTCTGCCTGTTCACTCAATAAAAGATGTCCTTAAATCTGATGAATCTTAAATTTGATAATTAATTTACACCTATGCTCTTTCTGAATCATTGCAGACTGGAAAAATCTTGTAATGAATTAATTAGCGACTTAATTTTACCTCAGACTAGATATGCTATATTTTTCTTTCTTTCTGCCTTTGAAAAGGCAGCAAAATATTTTATAGTTTTTCATATGTTTAACTATATTTTGCTGTTAACTAGTTTTCTACTTCTATGTAGACATGTGTGTGTGTGCGTGTGTTTATACAGATTTAATTATGTGCTTATAAACTTGTATGAATTAATACATTTGTGTGCAAAAATACATCTCTGTGTGCATTTATGGACATGATGAGTATGTATCTTAATGTTTATCTCTTCTACTTTAATATTGTTATACTACACTTAACTAACATTACACTTTTTGTCCTCTCAGGGTAATTTCTGCATATGCCCATACCCATATCCCTGAACCAGAGGGTAACAGGTCTCGGCATCTCAGGATCTAAGCATAAACCACAAGCGGAAGTGAACCCCCTACAGTAAAGGTCACCCAGGGTCCTCCACACTCTCACAAAGTGCCGTAGCGGTGGAGGAATCACACCGCAAATCAATCGACAGTAGGGAAGAAGCAGGCACTGTAAAACGGTCCTAGATAAAAATTCAAAAATGTATTTCCAAAAAATTTGTAAACAATTCACATATAAAATGCACAGACATGGAGCAAGAAGACGCATTTTACTCCCCCTAGTGGTGCTTACTCATACCCATATCCCCCTTATATAACTACAAAAATCAGAGCTTGCATAGGGTTTGTGACAGCAAAACATTTAAAATAAAAGTTTAAGAATGTTTTTGGTGACCAAAAATTGAATTTAAATACCATGCAGAGAATTTAAAAAAAAGAAATTGCTGATGTACAGTAAATAATTTGTACCCTGTCTTAAAGTAGTTTCAATAGTTCTGTATTCATGTTTAACAGAGGTCAAGTCATTTACTTTGTTACAAACTGGTTTGTGGGTGGGTTGCGAGACTAACTTAGGCACTGACCGACAGAAGGTCAGGTGCCTGGTTAGTCTCCCTCCAAAAGGGGAGATATGTTACAAACTGCTATTTGTAACTGGCCCTTTAAATGGGAAATTGCCCTGCTTCCCTGGATTTTGGAGAAGCCTATTTGCCAGCCTCCTTCCTCATGACTATGGCCCCTGGAAGATTGTGCCCCTGAGAACATATTAACTTTTATTGGGTGTGTGTGGCCCTTTGAGAACCGTCTGGGGACATATTGTGACTTTGGTGAACAATGCTCCTTTAAGACTATGTCCCCAGACCTGTGAAATGACTTGTCCCTGGCTTTCTCCCACTTGGTTCAGTGGATAGGGCTTGCTGAACCCAGTACCACACAGGCAGAGTGTTCCACAGAAAGGGAGCACTATTACAAAAGCATTAGTTTTCGTTGTGTGCCATTAAGAGTTAATTTTGTTCAATTCTAATTACAAGTTTGCTGGGATCAGCTCTAATTAAGTTTAGTGATAAACCTTCCCATTGTCTAATCAGACTGCTAGTTGATAAGGTGGACTGCATTGTTTTATTGTGTGTAAATCGTTATCTGCTGAAGAAATGTAATTCTACTATGGCCTGTAAAAGGGCGTTGTCTCTATCTAAATGTATCAAATTTGTGATTGGGGATTTTATGCCTCCCCCTGAGAGTGTCCTGTTTGCATGTAACCTCAATAAAAACCAGGCTGTGTGTTCCAGCACATCAGACCTTTTCTGACCCTCTAACTTGCAGCTTTGACTCAGGTTTGTAGGGGACAGCTATAAAGACTACAAGGATTGCTATGCTCTTCATACTCCCTTAGCTACTGAGCTCCTGTAAGAGCTCTTGTTCCTGATCCTGCTTCGCTCTAAAGAAGGAAGAGGTTCACCTACTGGAGCCTGGTCGTAGGTCCAGGGCGCAGAGCAGACGGCGAGATACCAGCCCAGCAGCGGTGGTTCGTAGAGTCTGCATTACGTATGGTGGCTACGCAGTATTTATAGTGTCTACGGTGCTGATGATCCTTTGGGGAGCGCTAGGAGCATCCTTTTCTACGGTCCAACTTCCAGCCAGCCTGGAGGCAACCGTAACATACTTAAAAGCCAGACTGAAATATTTTGAGGAGGGATGTCATTTTTTTCATCTAGTAAATTGAGGCAATAGCATAGTATATGTCCCTTCACTCATTATTTCAGTTGGCAAATTTAGAAATAAGATCTGCTTTTTTTTAGATTCTGCCATCTTAAAAATAATCTGCAGATAAATCAAAATTAAAAGAACATTAAATGCAAGGATTTTTATTTATTAATGTATTAGAAATTATTCACTGCATTGCAACAGATCGTTATACAACTTAAAGGGACATTCCAGCCAAAATTGGAATCCACATGGATGTATTTCAGTTTTAAATAGAATCATTTTTGTAATATACTATAGCTGTTTCAAAGGTGTATTTAAGTATGCACTGTGCAACAGCGTTTTAAAGACATAACTTTTTCTGAGAGCCTAAGGTTCTTGTACCATCTGGTAATGACACTCGGCTAGATTTAGAGTTCGGCGGTAGCCGTGAAAACCAGCGTTAGAGGCTCCTAACGCTGGTTTTAGGCTACCGGCGGTATTTGGAGTCAGTGATTAAAGGGTCTAACGCTCACTTTTCAGCCGCGACTTTTCCATACCGCAGATCCCCTTACGTCAATTGCGTATCCTATCTTTTCAATGGGATCTTTCTAACGCCGGTATTTAGAGTCGTTTCTGAAGTGAGCGTTAGAGCTCTAACGACAAAACTCCAGCCGCCGGAAAATAGCAGGAGTTAAGAGCTTTCTGGGCTAACGCCGGTTCATAAAGCTCTTAACTACTGTACCCTAAAGTACACTAACACCCATAACCTACCTATGTACCCCTAAACCGAGGTCCCCCCACATCGCCGCCACTCGATTAAAATTTTTTAACCCCTAATCTGCCGACCGCCACCTACGTTATACTTATGTACCCCTAATCTGCTGCCCCTAACCCCGCCGACCCCTGTATTACATTTATTAACCCCTAACCTGCCCCCCACAACGTCGCCGCCAGCTACTTACAATAATTAACCCCTAATCTGCCGACCGCAAAGCGCCGCCACCTATGTTATCCTTATGTACCCCTAATCTGCTGCCCCTAACACCGCCACCCCTATATTATATTTATTAACCCCTAATCTGCCCCCCTCAACGTCGCCGACACCTGCCTACACTATTAACCCCTAATCTGCCGAGCGGACCTGAGCGCTACTATAATAAAGTTATTAACCCCTAATCCGCCTCACTAACCCTATCATAAATAGTATTAACCCCTAATCTGCCCTCCCTAACATCGCCGACACCTAACTTCAATTATTAACCCCTAATCTGACGACCGGAGCTCACCGCTACTATAATAAATGGATTAACCCCTAAAGCTAAGTCTAACCCTAACACTAACACCCCCCTAACTTAAATATAATTTAAATCTAACGAAATTAATTAACTCTTATTAAATAAATTATTCCTATTTAAAGCTAAATACTTACCTGTAAAATACATCCTAATATAGCTACAATATAAATTATAATTACATTGTAGCTATTTTAGGATTAATATTTATTTTACAGGCAACTTGGTAATTATTTTAACCAGGTACAATAGCTATTAAATAGTTAAGAACTATTTAATAGTTACCTAGTTAAAATAATAACAAAATTACCTGTAAAATAAATCCTAACCTAAGTTATAATTAAACCTAACACTACCCTATCAATAAATTAATTAAATAAAATACCTACAATTACCTACAATTAACCTAACACTACACTATCAATAAATTAATTAAATAAACTACCTACAATTACCTACAATTAACCTAACACTACACTATCAATAAATAAATTAAATACAATTGCTACAAATAACTACAATTACATAAACTAACTAAAGTACAAAAAATAAAAAAGAACTAAGTTACAAAAAATAAAAAAATATTTACCAACATTAGAAAAATAGTACAACAATTTTAAACTAATTACACCTACTCTAAGCCCCCTAATAAAATAACAAAGACCCCCAAAATAAAAAATTCCCTACCCTATTCTAAATTAATAAATGTAAAAGCTCTTTTACCTTACCAGCCCTGAACAGGGCCCTTTGCGGGGCATGCCCCAAGAAAATCAGCTCTTTTGCCTGTAAAAAAAAACATACAATACCCCCCCCAACATTACAACCCACCACCCACATACCCCTAATCTAACCCAAACCCCCCTTAAATAAACCTAACACTAAGCCCCTGAAGATCTTCCTACCTTGTCTTCACCATCCAGGTATCACCGATCCGTCCTGGCATCCGGTGCTGAAGAGGTCCAGAAGAGGGTCCAAAGTCTTCCTCCTATCCGGCAAGAAGAGGACATCTGGACCGGCAAACATCTTCTCCAAGCGGCATCTTCGATCTTCTTCCATCCGGTGCGGAGCGGGTCCATCTTGAAGCAGCCGACGCGGATCCATCCTCTTATTCCGTTGTCTCCCGACGAATGACGGTTCCTTTAAGGGACGTCATCCAAGATGGCGTCCCTCGAATTCAGATTGGCTGATAGGATTCTATCAGCCAATCGGAATTAAGGTAGGAATATTCTGATTGGCTGATGAAATCAGCCAATCAGAATCAAGTTCAATCCTATTGGCTGATCCAATCAGCCAATCAGATTGAGCTCGCATTCTATTGGCTGTTCCGATCAGCCAATAGAATGCAAGCTCAATCTGATTGGCTGATTGGATCAGCCAATCGGATTGAACTTGATTCTGATTGGTTGATTCCATCAGCCAATCAGAATATTCCTACTTTAATTCCGATTGGCTGATAGAATCCTATCAGCCAATCGGAATTCGAGGGACGCCATCTTGGATGACATCATTTAAAGGAACCGTCATTCGTCGTTCAGTCGTCGGCCAGGATGGATGTTCCACGGTGGAGGTCTTCAGGATGCTGCCGCTTCGCTCCGGATGGATGCCGCTTGGATGAAGACTTCAATCGGATGGAAGAACTCTTCTGCCCCGCTTGGATGAAGACTTCAGCTGGATCATGGACCTCTTCAGCCCCCCGCTTGGGCTTGGATCAGGACATCGGAGGAGCTCTTCTGGACCGATCGGTGAACCTGGTATGGTGAAGACAAGGTAGGAAGATCTTCAGGGGCTTAGTGTTAGGTTTATTTAAGGGGGGTTTGGGTTAGATTAGGGGTATGTGGGTGGTGGGTTGTAATGTTGGGGGGGGGTATTGTATGTTTTTTTTTACAGGCAAAAGAGCTGATTTTCTTGGGGCATGCCCCACAAAGAGCCCTGTTCAGGGCTGGTAAGGTAAAAGAGCTTTTAAATGTATTAATTTAGAATAGGGTAGGGCATTTTTTTATTTTGGGGGTCTTTGTTATTTTATTAGGGGGCTTAGAGTAGGTGTAATTAGTTTAAAATTGTTGTAATATTTTTCTTATGTTTGTAAATATTTTTTTATTTTTTGTAACTTAGTTCATTTTTATTTTTTGTACTTTAGCTAGTTTATGTGATTGTAGTTATTTGTAGGAATTGTATTTAATTTATTTATTGATAGTGTAGTGTTAGGTTAATTGTAGGTAATTGTAGGTATTTTATTTAATTAATTTATTGATAGGGTAGTGTTAGGTTTAATTATAACTTAGGTTAGGATTTATTTTACAGGTAATTGTGTTATTATTTTAACTAGGTAACTATTAAATAGTTCTTAACTATTTAATAGCTATTGTACCTGGTTAAAATAATTACCAAGTTGCCTGTAAAATAAATATTAATCCTAAAATAGCTATAATATAATTATAATTTATATTGTAGCTATATTAGGGTTTATTTTACAGGTAAGTATTTAGCTTTAAATAGGAATAAGTTATTTAATAAGAGTTAATTTATTTCGTTAGATTTAAATTATATTTAAGTTAGGGGGGTGTTAGTGTTAGGGTTAGACTTAGCTTTAGGGGTTAATACATTTATTAGAATAGCGGTGAGCTCCGGTCGTCAGATTAGGGGTTAATAATTGAAGTTAGGTGTCGGCGATGTTAGGGAGGGCAGATTAGGGGTTAATACTATTTATTATAGGGTTAGTGAGGCGGATTAGGGGTTAATAACTTTATTATAGTAGCGCTCCGGTCCGCTCGGCAGATTAGGGGTTAATAAGTGTAGGCAGGTGGAGGCGACGTTGAGGGGGGCAGATTAGGGGTTAATAAATATAATATAGGGGTCGGCGGTGTTAGGGGCAGCAGATTAGGGGTACATAAGGATAACGTAGGTGGCGGCGCTTTGTGGTCGGAAGATTAGGGGTTAATTATTGTAGGTAGCTGGCGGCGACGTTGTGGGGGGCAGGTTAGGGGTTAATAAATATAATATAGGGGTCGGCGGTGTTAGGGGCAGCAGATTAGGGGTACATAAGGATAACGTAGCTGGCGGCGGTGTACGGAGCGGCAGATTAGGGGTTAATAATAATATGCAGGGGTCAGCGATAGCGGGGGCGGCAGATTAGGGGTTAATAAGTGTAAGGTTAGGGGTGTTTAGACTCGGGGTACATGTTAGAGTGTTAGGTGCAGACGTAGGAAGTGTTTCCCCATAGAAAACAATGGGGCTGCGTTAGGAGCTGAACGCTGCTTTTTTGCAGATGTTAGGTTTTTTTTCAGCTCAAACAGCCCCATTGTTTCCTATGGGGGAATCGTGCACGAGCACGTTTTTGAGGCTGGCCGCGTCCGTAAGCAACTCTGGTATCGAGAGTTGCATTTGCGGTAAAAATGCTCTACGCTCCTTTTTTGGAGCCTAACGCAGCCTTTTTTTGAACTCTCGATACCAGAGTTAATTTTATGGTGCGGCCAGAAAAAAGCCCGCGGAGCGTTAACAGCCCTTCTACCGCCAAACTCCAAATCTAGGCCTTGGTTTGTTAATTGCTGACATAATACAAGCCCCACTGGTGCTCTAAGCAGCTGCAGTATATAAAATGCGGGTGCGCTGAGAATATCTATCTGTACTTCGCATGCACGTGCATAGAAAAATGTTAACACCAAAACAGTGATAACTTTTACTAGCAGCATTTTTGCTAATACATGTATATTGCAAATATGTTTCTATTCAAAAATGTCATTCATCTATGTGTATTTAAATTTTGACCATAATATCCCTTTAAATATTTTTAAAAGATTTAAAACCTTTCATTTTGTTGAGAAAATAGGAATTGTTTAACGGTTCCATGTCACACCCTTGATTGATCTTTCTCTTGGGTTGTTTGCTGTAGCCAATAAATGACAGATGTGAGAGAGTCGCTGCTTATATCACACAATCGTTGTGTAGCAAGGTCAGCATTATACATTCCATGGAGTGCTCTCTAACCTTACTGCCTTTCTGTGAGTAGACGAAACACTACAAGTTCTGGAGTTAAATTTGAGGAAAAGCAGACAAAATAAAATACTCTTGGACCCTTGGCCAATCCTTGCATTTTACTGAAAAACTTATTTACATTATTTTATATAATGAAAAGATTTAATCTCAGAAATACATTTTTTAGTGTAACATTGAGTTTTATAAAATATTCTAATTTACTTCTATGATCAAATTTGCTTAATTTTCTAGGTATTATTTGTTGAAGGAGTAGCAATGTGCTACCGGGAGCTAGCTGAGCACATCTGGTAAGCCAATACTGTACCTATAGGTATATGTGCATCTACCAACCAGCAGCTAGCTCCTGTGAGTGCATTGCTGCTCCTGAGCATACTTAGATATAATTTTCAACAAATGATACAACGAAAACAAAGCAAATTAGATAATAGAAGTAGATAGGAAAGTTGTTTTAAAATTACATGCCCCGGGGTAGATTTACCATTTGCCTGGTGGACATTACCGCCCGACATCGACAAATGCAGTATACGCTCTAGGAGGTGTCAATCATCCCGATCGTATCGGGATGACTGCAGTCTGCCACCTGGTGGACAAGATAGGTCTTATGACTGCTGCTTGTTAACTTAAGTTTCCGGGGAGCTGGAAACTACGGGTATAGAAAGCACCATCCATTGCATAATAAATCTACCCCTCTATCTGTATCAAGAAAGTTTAATTTTTACTGTCCATTTAATAACAACTGTATGAAAGCGTTTGGAGTTCGTTAAGATGTATGATACTGATTCAGCTAAGATATGGGAAAAGGATTTTGAGGTCAAATGAGACCAAGGGGCCTATTTAATATGGTGCGAGTGGACATGATCCGATATTGCGGATCATGTCCATTGCACATCGATAAATGCCGACAGCATACGCTCTCGGCTCTTATCATTGCACCAGCAGTTCTGGTGAATTGCTGGTGCAACGCCGCCCCCTGCAGATTCGCGGCCGCTAGCAGGGGATGTCACTCAACCCGATGGTATTCGATCTTTAGACCGTTACTTCTGTTTAAACACGGGGCATCAAGCTCTATACGGAGCTTAATAAATATGCCCCCAAGATAGAGCTTTTTGGACAAAATTCAAAAGCTATGTTTGGCGCAAAGGAGTCACCCCCCCCCCCCCATACAGCAGCAAATACTATCTCTAAAGTGAAGTATGGTAGTGGTAATATCATGCTGTAAGAATGCTTCTTATCAGTAGAATTGAACGAAGAATGAATTTAGCAAAATACAGTGCAATACTGCAGAGAACCTTGTTTTCAGCCTGCTCATAAGCTGAAGCCTTGGAGAAATTTCACCTTTTAGCCGGGCAGTGATCCCAAGCAAAAGCCAAAATCAACTTTACAATCAATAACAAAAATGTTAATTTCCTACAGTGGCCCAGCAAAAATCCAGATCTCACTCCTGTTGAGAATATATAGCTCTGTTTGAAAATAGCAGTCAAGCAGCAACCCCCAAACAGCCTGGAGCAAATCTGCCACAAAAATGGCAAAAAAATACTCACAAAACAGTGTGCAAAGCCAGTAGATACCCACATATCTTACAGCTGTTTATGATTCAAAGGGTGGCTCCACTAAATATTAATATCAATACTTTTGCAAGCATCATATATCTGTAATTTATTTTACTTTAAAATCTATTCTTAGAGCACATAAGTATACAATAAAAATACTGGGCTAGATTGAAAATGGAGTCATAAAGGGCCCGATTATGAGTGGTGCGCTAACAGTTACGCACAAGTGATACTGGGTTTATCACGGCTGTTTGCGTGCGTTGGATGTATCGCTCATATTACAACTTGAAAGGAAACACGATCGCTTGAGTGCAATTGAAGATTATGCACGTTGGGATAGAGTTACCTCAGAGCTCTGGTTAACTGCTTTGCAAAACAAAAAAGTGTCACAATACACATGAAAAATACATTACAAAATACAGTTACACTCATTATAACACAGTCTAATAAAGTTATTTTAAAAAATATTACACACAAAAATTATAAGGGCTCAAAGATATGAGATCTCGGGTGTTAGAAAAAGGCAGACAAAGGGCTTTAGCATAGAGATACATATATATACAAAATAAAATATGTATATGTATATATGTATGAATATATATATATAATATATATATATATACTGTATAACTATATATATATATATATATATATATATATACTGTATAACTATATATATATATATATATATATATATATATATATATATATATATATAAATATTTATATGTTTATATGTGTGTATTTAAACACATATATACATATGTACACATATAGACATATATTAGTGCATTGGAACCCTTTGCAGTCAAGTAGATTAAAACAAAACAAGAAAAGCATATTTATACAATATTCATATTTCATAAAGTGTTATACTGTGTATTTACTGTAAATATTTCATATTCAAATTTTCTGCACATAGAATATGTTCTAAGTATTTTTAAATATATACATTTTTATATATATATATATATATATATATATATATATATATATATATATAATCATCTATATATATAGGTATAGATATATATTGTACCAAAATACTAAAATACCATCAGAAATATGTAAACATATGGACTTTTGGAGCTCATCATGGCCCCCCTGAACTTACCCACACATCCCTGGTGGTCTAGTGCCCCTGCACTGCCATCAGCAAGCCCCAGAAACCAATATATGCCAGGCTGCTGCAGAGGGCTTAAGGGCGCTATATGGAGGGGGTAAGTTTTCCAACTCCTGGATCTCAGGTACCTTAAAGACCTCTAAGTACTGTAACATTGAATAACTGATAAATGCACAATATAAAGACTATGTAATAGCATTTAAGTTGAATTTAAAATGAGTAGTAGAATATTTCAAAGCGAACTCAATATTTTCTCCCCTGTATCACATGACAGCCATCAGCCAATCACAAAGTGTATATATTATATTCTGTGCATTTTGCACATGTTCAGAAGGAGATGGAGTCTCAAAGTGTACCGATAAAAAAAAATTGTCCGTTTTGATAATGGGAATATATATTTTTTTGAATTGCATGCTTTATCTGAATCATGAAAGACTTTAAATTTTATGTTTTTGGCTCATTAAGCACTAAAAATTTTTTAAAAAAATGTATTTAACTTGATATTGTCAGTCCCCTGTCTAGCAGCTTTAAAGGGACATTGATGATCCATTTATATGGCCCATCTGGGAGTGTTTTTGTAAAAATGTATAGTTTTGCTTATTTTTAAATAATAATCGTCAGATTACGAGTTTTGCGTTAGGAGCTGTGCAGTGCTAACAAGCAGTTTTTTCTCACCGCTCACTTACCTGCAGCCCTGGTATTACAGGTTTTTACAAACCTGTTAAAAGGCAAGAAGTGAGTGTAGAGCAAAATTGAGCTCCATACCGCACTCCAATAACAGCGCTGCACGATTTCCCCATAGACATCAATGGGGAGAGCCGGCTGAGAAAAAGTCTAACACCTGCCAAAAAGCAGCGTAAAGCTCAGTAACGCAGCCCCATTGATTCCTATGGGGAAACACATTTTATGTTTACACCTAACACCCTAAAATGAATCCCAAGTCCAAACACCCCTAATCTTACACTTATTAACCCCTAATCTGCCGCCCCTGACATCGCCGACACCTACATTATATTTATTAACCCCTAATCTGCCACTCTGGACATCGTCGCCACCTTTATTATACTTATTAACCCCTAATCTGCTGCCCCAACATCGCCGACACCCACATTATATTTATTAACCCCTAACCTGCCACCCCCAATGTTGCTGCAACCTACCTACACTTATTAACCCCTAATCTGCCACCCCCAACGTCGCGGCCACTATACTAAATTTATTAACCCCTAAACCTAAGTCTAACCCTAACCCAAACACCCCCTAATTGAAATATAATTTAAATAAATCTAAATAAAATTACTATCATTAACTACATTATTCCTATTTAAAACTAAATACTTACCTATAAAATAAACCCTAAGCTAGCTACAATATAACTAATAGTTAGAATGCAAGCTCAATCCTATTGGCTGATTGGATCAGCCAACAGGATTGAAGTTCAATCCTATTGGCTGATTGCATCAGCCAATAGGATTTTTTCTACCTTAATTCCGATTGGCTGATAGAATTCTATCAGCCAATCGGAATCTAAGGGACGCCATCTTGAATGATGTCACTTAAAGAGATATTCATTACGAAGAAGCCGTCGTTTGAAGAGGATGCTCCGTGTTGGATGTCTTGACGATGGACCCGCTCCGCGCTGGAATGATGAAGATAGAATATGCCGTCTGGATAAAGACTTCTGCCCCTCTGGAGGACCACTTCTGCCCGTCTGGAGGACCACTTCTGCCGGCTTCGTTAAGGACATCTTGTCGCTTGAATGAAGACTTCTCCCGGTAAGTGAATCGTAAGGGGTTAGTGTTAGGATTTTTTAAGGGTGTATTGGGTGGGGGTTTTTTTTAGGTTAGGGCTTTGGGCCTGCAATAGAGCTAAATGCCCTTTTAAGGGCAATGTCCATCCAAATGTGGGTGGTGGGTTTTACTGTTGGGGGGGTATTTGTATTTTTTTTTACAGGAAAAAGAGCTGATTTATTTGGGGCAATGCCCCGCAAAAGGCCCTTTTAAGGGCTATTTAGTTTAGGCTAGGGTTTTTTTTATTTTGGGGGGGCTTTTTTATTTTGATAGGGCTATTAGATTAGGTGTAATTAGTTTAAAGATCTGTAATTTGTTTTTTATTTTCTGTAATTTAGTGGGGGGGGGTTTGTGATTTAGATAATTTTATTTAATTTATTTAATTGTATTTAATTTATGTAATTTATTTTATTTCAGCGTAATGTTAGGTGTTAGTGTAATTTAGGTTAGGTTTTATTTTACAGGTAAATGTGTATTTATTTTAGCTAGGTATTTATTAAATAGTTAATAACTATTTAATAACTATTCTACCTAGTTAAAATAAATATAAATGTGTCTGTAAAATAAAAAGCCAGACAATTTTTCTGGTTCAGACTCTGGACAGCACTTTGTTATTGGTGCTGTCCAATCAGCAAGCACAGCCCAGATTGTAAACCAAAAACGGTCCGGTTACTAAACTTACATTCTTGCTTTTCAAATAAAGATAGCAAGAAAATGAAGAAAAATTGATAATAGGAGTAAATTAGAAAGTTGCTTAAAATTGCCTGCTCTGTCTGAATCATGAAAGAAAGAAAAAATTGGGTTCAGTGTCCCTTTGAACCTTTATAGAAGATAGCTACTCTCAAGCACAATTTAGTTTGATTTCTTTGTGAGCAATTAATTTGCGCATTAGTAATTTTTTGAACATTCAAACAATCTATCGTACCAGTCTCTAATAAATTCAGTGTCATCTACTGGAAAGGCAAGAAACATTTTCAAACATAAACCTCTTGGAATGATGTCAATGATGAGATATTTCTCCAAAGCGCGTTTGTTCCACCAAGTCTTAAATTCTTTAATCAATGTCATCTCTATTAATAAAAATAAGTCACTAATATTTCTGTTTGTCTATCTAAAACCTGTCATGTTAATGGTTTTAAAGAAAAAAAAATGTCTTAGATGCTTCCATCTCATAAAAAAATGTCTTAGATGCTCCCATCTCATAAAAAAATGTCTTAGATGCTTCCATCTCATTCAGGCAAATTAAAGTCACAAATGCCTTTAATTATTTGCAATAATGTGTTTTCTGAGATATTTTTGGAACAATAGATTTAAACCGACTAAATCCCCCCGAAGATAAAGATAATTGAAGAAGTCTCATCAGTACTGTGAGATCCCTCAATTTTAGAAAGGCCAATTGTAGCTTGGGACCTTTTTATCTTGCTATGCAGTTATGTGAAAGAGAGACACCTAAATTATTGTATAATCCTTAAAAAAAAAACAAAAAAAAACACTTTTGCATGATTTCAACGGGCCATTAGAACAGAGTGTCTAAGTATTACGGCTCTTTAACTAATTTATACAGACTTGTTTCTAACTGATTTGAATGCAATAGAAAATGAAAAACAAATGGTTTTGTGCTGCACAATCTAATGATGGGAATAATTGTACTAGCAGCTAAAAATAGAACTTTAAAATACGATTTCAGTTAAACAATTCATCATGTTCATATAGATATATAGGCACAATTCATTACTGTTACTTCCCTATTTTAGCTACATATCTATACAGAAACTGAGTGTATAGATATCTTATCAGTGTTGCTAAGCAATGTAGAATAATTATGGGCTTGCTTATCCTAATTCACAGACAGGTTTACAATCTAGTATTTGGTTTTTGATGCATAATGCAAAAAATGTTGCATTTAAAAGGAAATTCTGATACTTTTATCTTTTGCAAACCAGATGGAAGAGTCTTTAGTTTCTACAGTTATTTTGTTTCCATTTAGTTTTTTCAGAATTTCATGATTTAAAATGAGTAATTAGTAAGAACAAATTCTGAGGAAATTTGTAAGACAAATATTGTTTAAGATACTTTTTCTGAAATATTTCCAATGAAAGTTACTTCCTTGATACAATATGTCATCGAAACACGTTACAGTTATCTTCATCCAGGAAGCAATTGATTTGATATGTCAGAATAGCATAAGAAATAGAAGTACTAAAATTGAGGAAATATTTTATTAAAAGGTACTTAAGGCACTGCGCTAAGTGCTTCAGTTTGTTTTACTAACTGAAAATTAATTTCATTCCAAGTCTAGCAGACAAGGGATTAAATAGTAATGCCACATATATTAATTTAAGTAATATTTATATAATTTAAGAATTAAACACAATTATGCATCATCCTCCTTCTCCTTGCATATATACACACACAAACACACCTTATACACAGACACCCACCATCAAATACACAAACACACAGCATATAACACATACATATATGCACACATAAAATGTTACATACACTTTGTAAAAAAATCACCTAAACAATCTCTCATATACACAAAAGCACAACACACATACATGCCCACAGTCTAACAATATCACACACGTCATCATATACACAAGAACACAGCACAATCACACACAAAGTCCAACAAAATTGTATGTTTGTAAACACACAACGCACACAGACATCACACATACCATCATGTATACAAACAACCCAAATACACACATTCATACAGTCTAAATATCCCACACACTATCATATACACACACACAGTATCACATGTACATAATAGGATACTTGATGTATTAGCAGCAGGAAAGGTGAGGCTTGTATAAACACATATAGATCATTTTAGGTATTATCATATAGTGTGTACAGTTATGGAAACTCTTTCCTTATAATGGGCTAGATTACAAGTGGAGCGCTAATTTATTGCACGCCCATAAATGGGCAAATTCGACCATTTACGAGCGCACAATAAATAACCAGCCATTACAAGTGAGGTTGCGTTCGCATTGTGCTGAATCAGTAATACCAGTGCACATTTGCGTACGCTGATATTACTGAGTGGAGCACAAATATCCCGCTCACAAAATCACAATTTTGCGCTCCTCTCGTAATCTGGCTCAATGTAAATAAACTAGAAACTGTTCAAATGAAAATTACTAAATTTATACATTCGCTAAAACATAAAACTTACTAAGAAAGAACGACTACACAACCTTATTATGCTTAACTTAAAGAAGAGAAATGATTTAGGTGATGTTATAAAAACATTCTAGTGCTTCATTAGGTTTTCTGAAACTGATCTCAGATTGGACAGTAGCAAGGTTAGGCATAATTTGCAAAAGACCAAAAAGGCAGTAATAATGGTTGAGTCATTGAACAAATGTCCAATAGAAGGGGTAGGGACAAATACTGCAAGGAAATTTGAATAGTTGGGTTCTGCATAAGGCTATCCAGAAAATGAATTCTATATTTATTGTTTCACATGATTTTGTCTTTTTCACTGTAATACATAAGGGGACAGTCTACACCAGGATTTCTATTGTTTAAAATGATAGATAATAATCCCTTTATTACCCATTCCCCAGTTTTGCCCTATCTAAATCTTGAAAGTTTAATTTTGACCAGACTGTCCCTTTAAAGACACATGCAAGACAGTAAATACAACCACAACACATTAGCTAACAATCAGCTAGATTACGAGTTTTTAGCGCTATATGGAAATTAACGACCGCCACAAATGCAGCATTATTTCACCTCCCTAGAGTGCTGCTATTACAGGTTTCCATAAAGCAGGCTTGTGCGGGCGATATGGTGGCATATTGAGCTCCATACCGCACTGAAATACAAGCGCTGCTTTGACGTGCTCGTGCACCATTTCCCCATAGACATCAATGGCGAGAGCCGGAAAAAAGAAGCCTAACACCTGCGATCATGGAAACAAAAGCTCAGTAAAGCAACCCCATTGATGTCTATGGGGAAAGAAAAAGTTACGTTTAAACCTAACACCCTAACATAAAAAGCACATCTAAACACCCCTAATCTGCTGCCCCAACATCGCCGCCACCTACATAATGTTATTAACCCCTAATCTGCCACCCTTAACATCGCCGCCACCTACATAAAACTATTAACCCCTAATCTGCTGCCCTTAACATCGCCGCCACCTACATTACAGTTATTAAACTTTAATCTGCCGCCCTTAACATCGCCGCCACCTACATTACAGTTATTAACCCCTAATCTGCTGTCCCTAACATCGCCGCCACCTACATAATGTTATTAACCCCTAATCTGCCACCCTTAACATCGCCGCCACCTAAATAAAACTATTAACCCCTAATCTGCCACCCTTAACATCGCCGCCACCTACATAAAACTATTAACCCCTAATCTGCTGCCCTTAACATCGCCGCCACCTACATTACAGTTATTAACCCCTAATCTGCCGCCCTTAACATCGCCGCCACCTACATTACAGTTAATAACCCCTAATCTGCTGCCCCTAACATCGCCGCCACCTACATTACAGTTATTAACCCCTAATCTGCTGCCCCTAACATCGCCGCCACCTACATTACAGTTAATAACCCCTAATCTGCTGCCCCTAACATCGCCGCCACCTACATTACAGTTAATAACCCCTAATCTGCTGCCCTTAACATCGCCACCACCTACATTACAGTTAATAACCCCTAATCTGCCGCCCCTAACATCGCCGCCACCTACATTACAGTTATTAACCCCTAATCTGCTGCCCTTAACATCGCCACCACCTACATTACAGTTAATAACCCCTAATCTGCCGCCCCTAACATCGCCGCCACCTACATTACAGTTATTAACCCCTAAACCTCTGGCCTCCCACATCACTAACACTACATAAATATATTAACCCCTAAACCTAACCCTAACGTAACCCTAACCCTAACAATAAATCTAAATAAACCCTACAATTATTACCTAAATAATACTTTTTTTTATATATATTTTCTTTTTTATTGTTTTTTAACAGAATACATCCAAAAAAAATAAATAAAACAAAACAAAATTCATAGATATAATTAGATCAATAAAATAGCAAAGCATTTTGGTACAAACATAAATGATTGAATAACATAACACAGTAAGACCACATAACTACTGTAATCTTGTTATCTTGAATATAAATCATCTGTACCTATGTAGTCCTAATGTCCGTTAATCTGTAATTAATATTAAAAAAAAAGAAAAATCCTATAAAAATGCATTCTAATCACAGGTTGACAGATTAGATTCATAATTTAAATATCACCTCAATTTAGACTTCACAGATACCTTTTATATGAAACATATCGTGGGAAAAGAAAAACATATTGGTTGTGGGAAAAGAGAGGGTACCGGGGGGAGGAAAAAAAAAAAAAAGGGAAGGCGGAGGCCGAAATTCCTGTGTCCATTTCTTGTAATCCAGGTTTATAATCTGCACCATTTTAAATTCCAGCCCAACTTTGAGGGAATTAACCAGTTATTACATTGATTAACATATATTCGGTGTTCCTAAGTGGAAAAACCAATTGAGTCTGCAAATTCTCAGGTAATGAAAGGATTACGATTTTCCATTTATTAAAAAATATCCCTAGTTGAATAGTAGAGAGAGGTCCAATAGAGAGTACTGTTCAGACATACATTGTTTAATTAGAGCATTTTTACATGCCACAAATTTGGGGGCTTTAAATGATTTTCAATCTTCAAGAATTAAATTTCTAGTAATAAAAATAATCGTGTTAAGTAATTTACTTTCTTTGTATTTTTCTGTATATTTAACTAAAAAAAAAACATGAAGCATTTGTATATCAAACTCTACTACGAGCTTCCTTTTCAGCCAAAGGTTAATTTGGCTCCATAACTGTGAAATCTTTGGACAAGACCAGAAATAATGTATAATATTTGCCTGAACTGAACCGCAATTAGGACATCCTTGTTAGGTCTAAACCAATTTTTTAACTTAGCATTAGTTATATAGGTTTTCCTAATCAGTTTTAGATGTAATTATCTCTAGTTAGTGGGGACCCAAGATTTGTTGCTTAATTTAAGAGATTGCTGTATTTCCTCTATATCTAATCTGGGGAACTCTCTTTGCATCTATCTCTTACAATGATCAGGTATTCTTCATTTTGGAAAGAGTAAACCAGATCATAGATTATTGAAATTGATCTCTTGCCAGCTTTGTATAATTTAGTTTAGTTTATATAACTAAATAATACCTATTTAAAACTAAATACATACATCTAAAAAAAAAACTGAGCTAGATACAAAATAAAACTAGATAAACTAATTGTAACAAGAGATACAATGAGGTTAGTAGCAAACAGCTCCACAATTATACCATAAACATAAACTCTGTAGAGTATGAGAGTCCCAAAATATATAAGGTATTTAAAAGTTCCATTTGATTCATACATAATGACCTTTATTTTATTCAACTAGGAACACACACGCATTCAGTAGCAAAAGGCTAAAGTATTAAAAACACTTAAACTCGGTTGGATCCAAAGTGGATATCTACTATAATGAGTATTAATAATAGTATCAAACAGCCCATAGTCACAATTGTGTTTACAATAAGCTAAGCCCTTACAATCCGAGGGCTGATTTAAATTTTAACCAATTATAGTTAAGACTGGAGGCTGAGAGCGTAAATACTAAGACTATTTTTAGCACATATTATTTAACCAGAGTAAGCAAGTTAAAAGGACGACCAGGGGAGACAGAGCTGTTCTTATTGGACCCCTGACATGCGTTTATCTAGTTGTGTTTTGTCCAAACTCAGGCTCCACAACAGGTATTGTTTATAAGAATTATTATAATTGATATAGAGTTTATGTACTCACTATACTAGAATACTCATATACAAACTATACCTGCTACTTTTCTAACTCTGTTACCCCCTAACCTAATATGTTCTGTAGATACAAAATAACTAATAGTTATATTGTAGCTAGCTTAGGTTTTATTTTTATTTCACAGGTAAGTTTGTATTTATTTTAACTAGGTAGAGTAGTTAGTAAATTGTTATTAACTATTTAATAACTACCTAGTTAAAATAAATACAAATTTACCTGTAAAATAAAACCTAACCTGCCTTACACTAAAATCTACCATTACAATCAAATCAAATAAATTAAATTAATCAAATACAATTATCTAAATTACAAAAAACAAACAAACACTAAGTTAAACAAATTAAAAAATGAAATTATAAAAAAAAAAACATTTACTCCTAATCTAATAGCCCTATCAAAATAAAAAAGCCCAGTAGACCGAGCCAATAGAATGCAAGCTCAATCCTATTGGCTGATCGAGCCAATAGAATGTGAGCTCAATCCTATTGGATGATTGGATCAGCCAATAGGATTAAAGCTCAATCCTATAGGTTGATTGGATCAGCCAATAAGATTTTTTCCCCTTTAATTCCTATTGACTAAATTCTATCAGCCAATCGGAATGTAAGGGACGCATTCTTGGATGACGTCACTTAAAGGGAACTTCATTTTCCAGCGACGATCAGAAGAAGAGGATGCTCTGCGCAGGATGTTTTGAAGATGGACCTGCTCCGCGCCGGATGGAGGAAGACAGACGATGCCGTCTGGATGAAGGCTTCTGCCCGCTTGGATGAAGACTTCTGCTGGCTTTGATGAGAACTTCTGCATGCTTTGATGAGGACTTCTGCCCGCTTGGATGAGGACTTCGTCAGCTGGATGAGGATGGATGTCCGGTCTTCGAAAACTGTAAGTGGATCGTCGTGGGTTAGTGTTAGGTTTTTTTTAAGGGTTTATTGGGTGGGTTTTATTTTTAGCTTAATGTTTGGGCACCGTAAAAGAGCTAAATGCCCTTTTAAGGGCAATGCCCAGCCAAATGCCCTTTTCAGGGCAATGGTTAGCTTAGGTTTATTTAGATAGAGTTTTATTTGGGGGTTTGGTTGGGTGGGTGGTGGGTTTTACTGTTGGGGGAGTTTGTAATTTTTATTGCCAGGTAAAAGAGCTGATTTCTTTGGGACAATGACCCGCAAAAGGCACTTTTAAGGGCCATTGGCAGTTTAGTGCAGGCTATGGTTTTTATTATTTGGGGGGGGGGGCTTTTTTATTTTGATAGGGCTATTAGATTAGGGGTATTTTTTTTTATAATTTTGTTTTTTATTTTGTGTAATTTAGTGGGGTTTTTTTGTAATTTTGATAATTGTATTTGATTAATTTATTTGATTTGATTGTAATGTTAGGTTTTATTGTAAAGCAAGTTAGGTTTTATTTTACAGGTAACTTTATATTTATTTTAACTAGGTAGTTAGTAAATAGTTAATAACTATTTACTAACTAGACTACCTAGTTAAAATAAATACAAACTTACCTGTGAAATAAAAATAAAACCTAAGCTAGCTACAATATAACTATTAGTAATATTGTAGCTTGCTTAGGTTTTTTTACAGGTAAGTATGTATTTAGTTTTAAATACGTATTATTTAGTTAATAATTGTAAGGTTTATTTAGATTTATTTTAATTGTATTTAAGTTAGGGGGTGTTAGGTTTAGACATAGGGTTAGGGTTACGTTAGGGTAAGGTTTAGGGGTTGATATATTTATGTAGTGATGTGGGAGGCCAGAGGTTATGGGTTGATAGTTTAATTAAGTATATTTCATTGTGGGGGGCTTGTGGTTTAGTGGTTAATAGGTTTATTATAGCGGCGGTGTGGACGGACTACAAATTAGGGGTTAATAATATTTAAGTAGTGTTTGCGATGCGGGAGGGCGGCAGTTTAGGGGTTAATAGGTTTATTATAGTGGCGACGATATCGGGAGCGGCGGAATAGGGGTTAATATTTTTTTAGTGGCGGCGATGTCCGGAGCGGCAGATTAGGGGTTAATAATTTTATTTTAGTATTTGCGATGCGGGGAGCGCCTCGATTTAGGGGTTAATAGGTAGTTTATGGGTTTTAAGTGTACTTTGTAGCAGTTTAGTTATGAATTTTATGTTACAGATTTGTAACATAAAACTCATAACTACTGAATTTAGATGGCGGTACGAATCTTGTCAGTATAGGGTGTACTGCGCAAACTCGTAATACCGGCGCTATGGGAGTCCAATTGAAAAATAACTTTTTTAAAAGTGTGGTACTGACGTTGCGTGACTGGCTAAAAGGTGTGCGGTACACCTATACCTACAAGACTTGTAATAGCGGGTTTATGGAAAATGCAGCGTTATGAAGCATAACAATGCTTTTTCACTCATAACGCAAAACTCGTAATTTAGCTGATTGTGTAAATGCTAAATATTCTCACGTCTGTTTTGTTATGTTATAGTAGTCTCTTCGGATAGAGCCAGTTGTGGGATTTAGCCTGTTCTCACCAGCTCTGGCAAACCTGTTCCTAAAATTTCCCAGGTTCTCATGAACCGGTGGTTGGGTGATGCCATCTTCCTTAAAGGGACAGTTTACTGTAAAATTTTTTCCCTTAATGTGTTTTCAATATTTTTTTATATCAGCAACAGAGTTCACAATGTATGCAAAATTTTTCCTTAAAGAAGCAGTAAATACAGTAGATTTGCATAAACAACAAATGCATTATAACAAGACAATGCAATAGCATTTAGGGGTAAATTTATCAAGCATCGGATGCTGCGTATACCGTGCGAATCTTCCGGCTCACCGAAAACAGGATTTAAGAAGCAGCGGTCTCTGAGGTGGCGGACTGCAATCATCCTGATCAGATAAGATCGGATGATTTACACCACTGCTAGCGGCCGATTGGCCGTGAATGTGCAGGGGGCGGCATTGTACAAGCATTTCTTGTGAAATGCTTGTGCAATGATAAATGCCGACAGCATATGCTGTATTTATTTATCGATGTCGGGCGGACATGATTCGCTACAGCAATGTACTATTATAATCTAATTTGCTTCATTCTTTTGGTATCCTTTGTTGAAAAAAACTTCTGCCTAGATTACGAGTTTTGCGCTATAGACGGTGCAAAACGAACACAACAAAAGTTGCGTTATTTCACCCTCCATATCGCTGCCATTACAAGTTTGTGAAAAGCCTCCTTGTGCGGCATCTTCTATCTTCTTCCAGGCAGCATTTTCTATCTTCATCCCGGCGGCGCGGAGTGGATCCATCCTTGAAGACATTCGGCGCGGAACGTACTCTTCATACGGTCACCGCCGTACACTAGGTCTTCAATGCAAGGGAGCATTTTCAAAATGCTTCCCTTGCATTCCTATTGGTAAGTTTTTATTTATTTTAAGATAGGGATATTGTAATTTTAATATATCGTTAAAGGGACATAAAACCCAATTTTTTTCTTTCATGATTCAGATAGAACATAACATTTTAAACAACTTTCTAATTTACTTATATTATCATATTTTCTTTGTTTTCTTGTTATCCTTTGTTGAAAAGCAGAAATGTAAGCTCAAGAGTGTGCACGTGTCTGCAGCAGTATATGGCAGCAGTTTTGCAACAATGTTATACATTAGCAGGAGCACTAGATGTCAGCACTATTTCCTGTCATGTAGGGCTTTAGGCATGTGCACTCTACCTACCTAGGTATCTCTTCAACAAAGAATAACATGAGAATGAAATACATTTGATAATAGAAGTAAATTGGAAACTTTTTAAAATTATATTCTCTATCTGAATCATAAATTTTTTTTTTTTGGGTTTAATGTCCCTTTAAGGGGCTGTTAGGTTTAGGGGAATAGTTTAATTTAGTTTTTTTGCGATGTGGGGGGCTGGCGGTTTAGGGGGTAATAGTTTTTTTTTAGTGGCGGTGATGTGGGAGGCCAGAGGTTTAAGGGTTAATAACTTTTATTAGTGGCAGCGATGTTGGGGAGCAGCGGAATAGGGGTTCATAACTTTTATTAGTGGAGGCGATGTCAGGAGCGGCAGATTGGGGGTTAATAATTTTATTTCAGTGTCTGCGATGTTGGGAGCGGCGGATTAGGGGTTAATAACTTTATTTAGTGTCAGTGATGTCGGGGGCGGCGGATTAGGGGTCTTTAGACTTGGGGTTTATGTTAGGGTGTTAGGCTTGGACGCAATTTTTTTCCCCCATTAGACATGGGGTTGTGTTACGGCGATCGCCATTCCGCACTTCATGTGTTCATTTTTTTCTAACACCTTCTCCCCATTGATGTCTATGGGGAAAGCGTGCACGAGCACGTATTCTCAGCCCTTGGATTTTGTGCGGTATGGATCTCACCATATCACACGCACAAGGATGCTTTTCAGAAACTTGTAATGGCAGCGCTACGGAGGGTAAAATAACGCAACTTTTGTTTCGTTCGTTTCGCACCCTCTATAGCACAAAATTTGTAATCTAGGCGTATGTTTTTGCAACAAAGGATACCAAGAGAATGAAGCAAGTTAGATTATAGAAGTACAATGGAAAGTTGTTTAAAATTACATGATCTAGCCGAGTCATGAAAGTTCAATTTTGACTTTACTGTCCCTTTATTAAAAATAGGAAATAATTTTGATAGATGCTGTCAAAGATGTATGAATGGGATTGTGAAAATGTGCTAAAGGGATAAGAATATCAAAGTTAAACTTGCATGATTCAGACAGAGCATGTGATTTTAGGATACTTTTAAATTCACTTCTATTTTCAAATGCGCTTCGGTCTCTTGGTATCCCTTGTTGAAAAAGAATATTCAAATATCCTACACTAGTGGGAGCTAGCTGCTGATTGGTGCCTGCACACATTTATCTCTTGTGATTGGCTAACTAGGGGCACGATCCGATATACGGCGTAGTTTTCGGCACAAGCGAGGGAACCCGCGCCGCCCTTAATTTCACCTCGCAACTCGACCTATCCAATATACGGCGCCGTCAGATGCTAAACTGGCGTAAGTAGGAAAAACCGGCGATCAGCTAAAATGTGCGCAAATACACATTTTAGTCATCGCAAGTACTTAGTCTACGCCAGGATTTTGTTCACGTAAACTCTCAATAAAGTGTAGTTTTATGCAAATTAGGCAACGAATCGTCAAAACTAACCGCCAGTTCTAAAAGATGCGCCACGTAATTACGACATTCAAAAATCATACTTAAACCCCTGCGCAGCCGCCATTTTCTTTAGTGTGTTTGGTTGGTTCTTGGAGCTACAGCATACTATAGTGAGTAGGAGAAAGTTGTTAGAGTAGAGAGAGAGGTGCATTGCATAGATTTAGTTAGGTCGGATTTGGTGGATTTGTTAAGCTTGTACATTACTGTCACTTTTTTACATATTGCACACATTTTGCATACACACATATACAAAATACACAACACTTTTTTTTTCTAACACCTTACACATTTTATTTATCTTTTACAGTGTGAAAGGCTGAGTGTTTGGTTGTGATTGTGTGTGATTGAAGTGGGAGTGAGTGTGAGTGTGTGAGTATGTGTAGTGTGAGGATGTCAGGGAGAGCTAGGGCGGGGGGGAGGAGGGAAGGGGAGTTGCAGGGAGAGGATTATGGTCAGGAAGAGCAGCAGGGTCCCCGTCAGGGAGTCAGTGGGGTGGGGAGAGGGAGACTTAGAAGGGAGGATGGGAGTGGGGTTGCCCCAAGGCCAGGCACACTCAGTAGAAGAGGGATAGAGGGTGCACATGGGGATAGAAGGGGGGAGGAGGGAGAGGATAGGGAGGAACCCACACCAGGGACATCCCAGGGAGGGAGCCAGGCGGCCCAGGACGAGGAGCGTATGAGGTGCCCCAACTTCACCTTTGCTGAAAACCTCACTCTAGTCCAGGCCGTCCTGGAGAACCATACCTCCCTCTTTGGCCAAGAGAAGGGCAAAGGAGTTGCCCGTAGGCGTAAAGATGCCTGGCTGAAGGTGGAGGAGGCAGTTAATGGTGTGTCCCAGCAGAGGAGGACTGTGGATGGCCTAAAGAAACGGTGGAACGATTGTAAGAGGAGAGTCAAGGAGAAGATGGGCCAAGAAGCAATGTCCCAGAGGGCAACAGGAGGTGGGCCTCACCAGGATGCAGAATATAACGAGTGGCAGGAGCTGATTCGTAGGTCCCTGAGCGTCACAGCAGTCCGTGGACTTCCAGGGGCTCGTGATTCAGGGATTGCAACATCAGCGCAGCATGCTGGTGAGTAACATCCCACACAGCAGTATTATATGTATTTGAGATATAACATCCTATAATGTCACACATTCATGTACACAATGAGGAGCATGGTATTTGGCCTACTAACAAAAACATCTACAATTAGATTTCACATTAAAGGGACATGAAAGCAAATCTTTTTATTTCATTATTCAGATAGAGAATACAGTTTTAAACAACATCCCAATTTACTTCTATTATCTAATTTCCTTCATTATTTTGTTATTCTTTGTTTATTAAATATCAATGCACATGGGTGAGGCAATCACACGAGGCATTGATGTGCAGCCACCAATGAGCAGCTTCTGAACCTATCTAGATATGCTTTTCAGCTAAGAATATCAAGAGAATGAAGCAAATTCGGTAATGGAAGTAAATTACAAAGTTGTTTAAAATTGCATGCTCTAGCTGAATCATAAAAGAATAAAAATGGGTTTAATGTCCATTTAATGCTACTTAACACATTGAAATTCATGATATGAGGTGGAATAGTGAAATACTAACATGTCTCAGAGTAACACAGGCCAGAAGCCACATGTAGAGTTTTCAGTAAATGGACACTATAGTCATCACAACCATAGTGTCACTTAAAGAACACATTTTCACCATCACTGACATGTACACAGAACTATTGTATGAAACACATACATGTATACTTTGCATATTAAAAACCCTCATATCACAAATCTCAATGTGCACATGCATGTTATAGAGTTTGACATGAGAATGTGTATAGGCCCTAGCATGTACATTGTATGCCCACATGGATATATATCTGACTGTACTAATCCCTCTCATCATTTGACTCCTCCACAGAACCTCCAGACACCAGGGTGCAAACGCCCATGCATCCACCTCCACCACCGCCACAAAGAATTTCTCCACCTCGACCACCGGTCCAGACAGTCCAACAAGAGAATGCTCCCAGGCATGAGCTGGGATGGACTGCCTCTATTGACAATCCAGAGGTCATGCCGCCAGCATTGCAAGAGGACACCTGGCAGGAGCCCTGGCCGGAGGACTATTCCTTTGGCTTGGAGGGGGAGCCAAGTCAGCCCCGAAGGGTAGATGCCTTTACCCCCCCCCCCAACAATATCAGGCCAGTCAGGGATTATACCACCAGGCTGGGTGGGTGCACACCAGCCGGCAATGGGACTACCAGTCCATCCGGAGATCTCCACCATCTGCTTTGCTTGGAAGAGCTCCAGCATCTGAGGAGGAGCATAGAGCTGTCATAGTCCCTCAGGCAGCACTGCCTGTGATCCCACAGGCAGCACCAGTAGCTGTGATCCCTCAGGCAGCACCAGCAGCTGTGATCCCTCAGGCAGCACCAGCAGCTGTGATCCCTCAGACAGCAGCAGCAGCTGTGATCCCTCAGGCAGCACCAGCAGCTGAGGATATTGAAGTTGAAAGAGCAGATAGAGGTGAACCTGCGCCTAGAGTCCCTGCTGGGGAAGAGCCTATAGATCCTCTCACATTTCGGCCATGGGCGACGAATACATTGCCCTACAGAGGAGGCAAACATCAACCTGCGAGAGGCTCACATCAACCTGCGAGAGAATGCAGAGAGACCAACGCAGGTTTTACAGGAGCCAACAGACTTTACTACAGCGTTCCATTGAGCTGCAACGGGACATGGCAGCATCTTTAAGTGGTATTGTCCAGAATCAATCTCAGATGCTGAAAGTTATTTCGGACATGCAGATTCAGAGTGACAACAGATGGAGGGAACAAAACCAACTGTTGGGTGTGTTGGTGGAGCATTTCACACACCAGCAGGACATTGCCTCCAGCATCTCATCTGTGGCCAGCACTCCTGCAGGATCCTCTGAATCCACACAACCCAGGAGAGGCAGGAGACCCACTCCAGGCTCCTCAGCCCCCTTATCTAAGAAGCCTAAAAAAAAAAAATATTGTTATATTTCATCCTAAATCTTGTCCTCTGTTATTTACCATATAATTGTCATCCACATCCATGTGAGGGGTGTTTTAGTACACTAATATCTTTGAAAAATATAAGGCCTGTGTGGAAATGGCCCAGAAAAGGTAATATCATCATGTTTATGACATATCCATGTTCTCTAAACCACATCACATAGTTGTGTATGAAGGGTACATATAGTGATATTCACTTTTAAGATGTAAATCAAGGTTTCTCACATCCAATAGAAATTGACCCATGTGCAGGGATAGGCACGAGCCAAGGCTGTGGCGGACATTTTCTAAGGTAAAGAGTTTTAGTGAAGGACACCTTGCCTATCCCTGCACATGGGTATAAATATCTAAATAATAATGTTTTTACAGAAGGTGTGAACATAAGGTATAAACATCCATTTTCATTCCTCGAAATGATAGTCAATAAATCATAGTGACCAAAAGATGAATTGAACTAATGATATATTTTCAGTAATTAGGGTGGTTAAGGGAATGGGGGTGGGATGTAGTAGTTTCACTTACATGCAGTGGAACTCCGCAGTATGTAATTAGATGACCAGCTGCAGCAGGGGCAGCACCATCACCATGGACCTCAGCAGCAACTATAGAATCAGCATGTGTAAACATAACAACAGGGGATTGTAGGGCTTCCAGCACCCCTTGTGCCCCATGATGCACCCCTTGTGCCCCATGATGCACCCCTTGTGCCCCATGATGACCCCTTGTGCCCCATGATGTCCCCTTGTTTCCCATGATGCACCCCTTGTGCCCCATGATGTCCCCTTGTTCCCCATGATGACCCCTTGTGCCCCATGATGTCCCCTTGTGCCCCATGATGCACCCCTTGTGCCCCATGATGTCCCCTTGTGCCCCATGATGACCCCTTGTGCCCCATGATGCACCCCTTTGTGATTGGTTTGACAAACTTGCAGGGGCAAGAATAATAAATACTTTGAAGAGGTCAACTATTTGTGATTTAGCTGCTGATATGTATGTTGTTAAGCATGCAGTTGTTAAGCCTTCAGAGAGTTACGTTGGTTTCTAAGTCAGTGCAAGGGTTCCTGCGGCTGAAATTTGTGGCAAGATGAGAATGGAGTAGATTTTCTGAAATCTGCGCACGTAAGTACTTACGCCGTATATTGGATACCAAACTGCACGTGTTTTGTATGTCAGTCTATGGGCCAAAAAACGACGGGCGAATGCAGAAATATACGCGCGTAACTTCTAAGTTACGCCGTATATAGGATACCAAACCCACGCAAATATTGGCGTCGCCGGCTTTTGCGGGCGACGATTTATATCGGATTGGGCCCTAGATATGTTCCGCTAGCTGCCAGTAGTGTAATGTTGTTCCTTCAGCTAAGGATAACAAAAGAATGAAGCAAATTTAATAATAGAAGTAAATTGGAAAGTTGATTAAAATTGTATGTTCTATTTCCTTTAATGGCAATATTAGAGATATCAAAAGAGTATGAATGGCAATTATACAGTTGTAAAATTGCTGTATAGTTATTTCTAGTGTTTTCCACTACTTTTTTTATGTGCCTTTGTTGTGACTGATCCTCATCATCATTAGGCTTATTCTCTGTAAGTGCAGGAACATGAAATGCTGTGTTAATTTGATATCCACATAATACATATATACAGTATCCCACAAAAGTGAGTACACCCCTCACATTTTTGTAAATATTTTATTATATCTTTTCATGTGACAACACTAAAGAAATGACACTTTGCTACAATGTAAAGTAGTGAGTGTACAGCCTGTATAACAGTGTAAATTTGCTGTCCCCTCAAAATAACAACACACAGCCATTAATGTCTAAACCGTTGGCAACAAAAGTGAGTACATCCCTAAGGGGAAATGCAATTGGGACCAATTAGCCATTTTCTCTCCCCGGTATCATGTGACTCGTTAGTGTTACAAGGTCTCAGGTGTGAATAGGGAGCAGGTGTGTTAAATTTGGTGTTATCGCTCTCACACTCTCTCATACTGGTCAATGGAAGTTCAACATGGCACCTCATGGCAAAAAACTCAGAGGATCTTAAAAAAAGAATTGTTGTTCTACATAAAGATCACCTAGGTTAAAGAAGATTGCCAAGACTATGAAACTAAGCTGCAGCACGGTGGGCAAGACCATACAGCGGTTTCACAGGACAGGTTTCAGTCAGAACAGGTCTCGCCATGGTCGACCAAAGAAGTTGAGTGCATGTGCTCGGGGTCATATCCAGAGATTATTTTTGGGAAAAATATGTATGAGTGCTGCTAGCATTGCTGCAGAGGTTGAAAGGGTGGGGGGTCAGCCTGTCAGTGCTCAGACGATACGCCACACAATGCATCAAATTGGTCCCAGAAGGAAGCTTCTTCTAAAGATGATGCACAAGAAAGCCCACAAACAGTTTGCTGAAGACAAGCAGACTAATGACAGACCAAGGTAAACTTATTTGGTTCAGATGGTGTCAAGCGTGTGTGGCGGCAACCAGGTGAGGAATTGTCATGATTCCACCTTTATTTTTATTTTGATGCCATCTTGCAATACCACTTTATATACTAATTATCCTTCCTGATTAACTATAAATCCTTTACTTCCCAGTATACCGTTGCTGGTTTATTGGAGTGCATCTAATATACACATCACCAGCTAATACCTTGTACCTTGTAAACTCTACCTTAAAGAATCTGGGATTCCTTCCTTCCTTCTTACAGCTATTGCTGACATCATCTGACCCAGCCAGTTCCACGCTTCCAGCTCTGTCCACGCAGAACCGCTCTGCCTTCAGTAACCACTGTTTGTAACCAGACACAAACAAACCGCTCCAGCAGCAACACACACAGATCAATCCACTGGAACCGCTCCGTTTGCACGGACATTAGACTCACCGCAGCGGCTGCTACCAAGACCTCTGAACAGGTTCCGTATACTACATTATTGTTTAACAGTCTGTTGTATAACTCCCAAGTTACACTACTGGAGACTTAAAGGGTTGTATTGCTGGGTAAAGTTGCTATAACTTTTTCTACACCTGCTCAGCCATAATTCAGTATCAAGTGATTTTAGGCACCTTGTCAGTGTTTGTGCCTTCCTGTCTTCATATATTCTCAGTGTCTGAATCAAGTTTACTTCCCAAGTCCTACGCCTCATATCTCTAGCCATTTATACTACTGATATAAACTGGCTACTTAGCATAAGGCTATATCATTACACATGTATTAGTCCTTGTTTCCTTACTAGCAAACATACTAATTTGTTTGAAACATACTAATTACTCTCAGGTCAGTTTTACTGAGTATAAAGTGGTTAAGAAATTGCCACAACAAATCTCTTTACATAATAAACCAGCCCTAACTTTACGGACATGGAACACTCAGATGTGACCCCCCAGTTGCATAGCCTGAACCAGCGTTTAGATAGCCTCACCCAGGCTTTTAGAGACCTACAGGCCTGCTGGTTCTGATCATCAGGCTGAGCCACAGGTCTCATATCCAGAAAAATTTTCTGGTGACCGCTCCACCTACAGACAATTTAGAAATGCCTGCCTTCTACTCTTTGAGTTAAAACCTAGGACCTATCCTAATGACAGGTCTAAGGTGCTACTATCCTGTCCTATTTAAGAGGAGAGCCTCGGGCTTGGGCTGACTGTTTATATGAGTCCCAGGATCCAATTCTAAATTCTCTGGATGACTTCAGGCCATGTCCAGCCTCTATGATGACCCGTACCATCAAATAACAGCAGAAACTAAACTCAGAAATTTGAAAAAATTTCAATCTCCTGTGGAGGAGTACATAACCCGCTTTAAGATCTGGGCCAGAGATTCCCTCTGGAATGAGGTGCCCCTTAAAATACAATTCCGGTTAGGTCTTTTTGAAGGCATTAAAGACGAATTGTCTAGAACTTGGGTACCCGATCGATTAGAAGACTTCTACTCTCTTTCCATTACTATAGACAGGAGACTCAGGGAGAGGAAACAAGAAAAAACTTCATTGAGTCTCCCTACACGCAGACTACTGCAGATACTACTTACTTCTAATTCTGCTCCTGATCAACCCATGGATATAAGCTTCTAAAGGGGACCCCTTACTCCCCAAGAAAAAAATAGATGCTGTCCCCTTAACCTTTGTATGTATTGTGCTGTGATTGAACATATAGTCAAAGACTCTCCACTACTAGGTAACTAAACAGAAACTAGGTAAGACACCTACCAGCAAACATTGCTTATATGCCAAAACGAAATCATCTTCTTATCTTACACTTCTATTATCTTTACAGTGGGATCATCACAGTCTCAGCAGTAACACCATTATTGATACAGGAGCTTGTGGCAACTTTATAGATGTTGATTTGGTCAAAAACAATAAAATTCCTTTTCGGTTCAAAAGCACTCCACTGCCTCTCAAAGTTATTGATGGTTCTAACTTACCTTCTGGTCCAGTTTCACAACAAACTGTCCCTCTACTTGTCCCAACTTCCTCTGGTCATACCGAATCAATCACTTTTGATACTATATCATCTCCTATGTATCCTATTGTTCTGGGTATCACATGGCTTCAACTTCATCAACCCATTTTTCACTGGGAAAATCTCACCCTCTCCTTCCCTTCTGAGTACTGTACCACTACTTGCTTCCCTAACACCAGCATGTTCTCTATAACTTCTTCTTCCATTCCTACACAGTACCTAGATTTTGCAGATGTATTCAATAAAATAGAGGCCGAATCACTTCCCCCTCATAGGCCATACGATTGTCCCATAGACCTTCTCCCTGGTGCTACAATTCCCTACGGCCACATATATCAACTCTACAAACTAGAACTAGACCACTTAAAGGGACAGTCAAGTCCAAAAAAACTTTCATGTTTCAAATAGGGCATGTAATTTTAAACAACTTTCCAATTTACTTTTATCACCAATTTTGCTTTGTTCTCTTGGTATTCTTAGTTGAAAGCTAAACCTAGGAGGTTCAATGCTAATTTCTTAGACCTTGAAGGCCGCCTCTAATCTAAATGCATTTTGATAGTTTTTCACCACTAGAGGGCATTAGCTCACGTGTTTCATATAGATAACATTGAGCTTATGCACTTGAATTTACCATGGAGACAGCTCTGATTGGCTAAAATGCAAGTCTGTCAAAAGAAGTGAAATAAGGGGGCAGTCTGCTGAGACTTAGATACAAAGTAATTACAGAGGTAAAACGTGTATAATTATAACTGTGTTGGTTATGCAAAATTGGGTAATTAATACCTAATACCTAACACAAATTGCCAATTCGTTCTGGAGGTTGATGCCTCAGAATATGCTATTGGCTCTGTCTTATCACAGAGGACCTCTCTAAAACATCCCCTACAGCCAGTCTCCTACTTCTCCAGACTAATGACTGCACCTGAATTAAACTACCCTGTCGGGGAAAAGGAATTACTGGCCATAAAGTGTTCTTTTGACCAATGGAGGCATCTTTTGGAGGGTGCTGAACATCCCCTCATAATCTACACCGACCATAAAAATTTGCAATATCTTCAAACCAACCATACCCTGTCTGCCTGCCAGCTTCGCTGGAGTTTGTACTTTTCTCGGTTCTCCTTCATCATTACATACCGTCCTGGCACAAAAAAAGAAGGCAGATGCTCTCTCTATGAAAGATGAAAAACCTATTTTGATTTCCCAACCATCCACCATTGTCCCTAAAACCTCAATCTTAGGTTTACTCTCTGATGATCCATTTGATCTAAAACTCATCAAGAACGTGATAATATGAAATCCTCTTATCCTCTTTCTCCTGACAAAAGAGGCATTCTCTGCTACCAGACTAAGGTATATATTCCGCCATCTCTACGCTCTCATGTACTATCTGCAACACATGATTCTCCTTTAGCCGGACAATTGGGAATCAACAAAACTCTCGACCTCCTACAAAGATCATTTAGGTGGCCATCCATGAGAGCTTCGGTTAAGAATTATATTAAGTCTTGTACTACCTGCATTACTTGCAAACCTTCAGACCAACTACCTCTAGGGTTGCTACAAAGCTTACCTGTACCTGAACATCCATGGGCCACAGTGTTCATGGATTTTATTGTAGAACTTCCAAAATCATCAAGATATACTGTCATTTTTGTCATTGTTGATCTCTTCTCCAAGATGGCCCATTTCATCCCAACTACTTCTCTCCCCACTGCTCAGAAAATGGCTGAATTGTTCCTAAAAGAAGTGATTCGCTTGCATGGTCTTCCTACAACTGTGTTCAGCGGCAGAGGTTCGCAATTTACATCTAAATTTTGGACGTTTTTGTGTTTATCCCTCAAAATTCATCAACAACTGACAACCTCTTACCATCCGCAAATGAATGGTCAGTGTGAGAGAAAGAACCAATGGTTAGAACAAATCTTGAGATGCTTTTGTTCTAACAAACAAGATTCTTGGGCATCTTACCTTCCTCATGCAGAGTTTGCCTACAATAATACTACCAACTCTACCACCGGTTACTCACCTTTTTACATTAACTTCATCCGAGGTTTAATCCTTTGCCTTCACCCAATACTCCTTGCCCACAAGTCAATGATTTAGTTAACTCCATCAACCAAACCTTTACGGTTGTACAGGATAACATTAAACAAGCAAAAGCCAAACAAAAGAGGTATTATGATCTTCGTCACCGTCCTCATCCTCCGTACAAAGTTGGTCAGTAGGTCTGGTTGGCTACATAATCCCTGCAGGAAGTTAAATAAGCTTTTCATCGGTCCTTTCCCTATCACTGATATCTTTAACTCTGTCACAGTGACATTGCTATTGCCCCTATCTTACTGTATCCATCCAAACTTTTCATATTTCTCTCATTAAACCATGCAATTCCTCCTCAACAATGCCAAGTCCTTCAGCAGATTCTCCAATTCCGGATTCTGAATATGAAGTCCATTCCATACTCGACTCTAGGCGTTATCGTGGAGAACTCCAGTACCTTGTTTATTGGTCCGGTTTTGATTCTTCGGAGGATTCCTGGGAACCTGCTGCCAATCTTTCGGCTGATAGGTTGGTCTCGATATTTCACCGCTGTCATCCAGACAGACCTGTTCCTTGAAACCTCGCTGTGGTTTCCTTGTGGGTAGAATGTGTCATGATTCCACCTTTATTTTTATTTTGTTGCCATCTTGCAATACCACCTTATATACTAATTAGCCTTCCTGATCAACTATTATTATTATTATTATTGTTTATTTGTAGAGCGCCAACAGATTCCGCAGTGCTATTAGCAAAGGTGGAGTACAACAAAACAATTATAGGGATCAAATGGGTAGAGGGCCTTGCCAAGAGTTGCACTGTTGTAGTCAGCTCTTGAGAAGGTGATCAACAAACAGCTGGACTCTTAGGCTTACATGCTAAGGGGGTTCAGGGGATAGCAATGGAGGAGAGGAACTGGTATAAACAAAGGTTAGCATAGGTTGTATGCATCCCTGAACAGTAGAGTCTTTAGGGAGCACTTGAAGCTTTTAAAACTAGAAGAAAGTCTTGTGGAGCGAGGCAGAGAGTTCCACAAGGTGGGAGCCAGTCTGGAGAAGTCCTGTAAATGGGAGTGTGATGAGGTGACAAGAGAGGAGGAGAGTAGGAGGTTGTGAGCAGAGCGAAGGGGAAGGGAGGGAGAGTATCTGGAGACAAGGTCTGAGATATAGGGGGGAGCATTGCAGTTGAGGGCTTTGTATGTCAGAATGAGAATTTTGTGTTTGATCCTAGAGGCAAGAGGAAGCCAGTGAAGAGATTGGCAGAGAGGTGCAGCAGATGAAGAGCAACGTGTAAGGAAGATGAGTCTGGCATAGGCATTCATTATGGATTGTAAAGGAGCTAGTCGGTAGGTGGGGAGACCAGAGAGGACAGAGTTGCAGTAATCGAGGCGGGAGAGAATGAGAGAGTGGATTCAAATCTTAGTTGTGTCTTGTGTAAAGAAGTGTCTAATTTTAGAGATGTTTTTAAGGTGGAAGCGGCAGGCTTTAGCCAATGACTGAATGTGAGGAGTGAAAGAAAGATCTGAGTCAAATTTGACCCCGAGACATTGGGCATGCGGGGTAGGGGTAATGATGGAGTTGTCGACAGTTATAGAGAGATTGGGGGTGGAGAGTTTAGAAGAAGGGGGGGAAATGATGAGCTCAGTTTTGGAGAGATTTAGCTTGAGGTAGTGAGAGGACATCCAGTTGAAGATGTGAGAAAGACAGTTAGTGACACGGGTTAGCAAGGAAGGAGAAAGGTCTGGTGCAGAGAAGTAGATTTGGGTGTCATCGGCATACAAATGATATTGTAAACCGTGGGACTTTATTAGGGAACCTAGTGATGACGTGTAGATTGAGAAGAGAAGGGGACCGAGGACAGAGCCTTGCGGTACTCCGACAGAAAGTGGTGACGGGCAGAGGAGGCCCCAGAGAAGGCTACACTAAAGGTATGGTTTGACAGGTAGGAAGAGAGCCACAAGAGGGCTGTGTCACATATGCCGAAGGATTGGAGGGTTTGGAGCAAGAGAGGGTGGTCAACAGTGTCAAAGGCTGCGGACAGATCAAGGAGGATAAGCAGAGAGAAGTGTCCTTTTGATTTTGCTGTAAGTAGGTCGTTGGTAACCTTAACAATTGCTGTCTCTGTGGAGTGATGGGGACGAAATCCAGATTGCAATGGGTCAAGGAGGGAGTTTATTGTAAGGAAATGGGATAGGCGTGCATAAGCTATTTTTTTGAGAAGCTTTGATGCAAGAGGGAGGAGGGAAATAGGGTGGTAGTTGGATGGGGAGGTAGGATCAAGGGAAGGTTTTTTTAGGATAGGTGTGACCAGTGCATGTTTCAGCGATGAGGGAAATATACCGGTGCTGAGGGAAAGGTTGAAAGTGTGTGTGAGTATAGGGTTAAGGGTGGCAGAGAGGGAGGGGAGTAGCTGTGAGGGGATAGGGTCAAGGGGACAGGTAGTGAGGTGAGAGCGCAGTATAAGTGCCGAAACTTCTTCCTCAGTAACAGGGGAGAATGAGCTAAGTTTAAGGTTATGTGGGTTGTGGTTGATTGAGAGCATTTGATGGGGTGAGAGAATGGAATTATGTTGAGAGCTGATTTCATTTCTGATGGAGTCGATTTTGTTATTGAAGTGGTTGGCAAAGTCTTGAGCTGACAGAGAAGTTGTATTAGGAGGTGGGGGAGGGCGGAGAAGAGTATTGAAAGTGGAGAACAAACGTCTTGGGTTTGAAGAAAGATTAGAGATAAGAGTAGAGAAGTAGTGTTGCTTATGGAAATTAAGGGCAGAGTAGTAGGAGTTCAAGATAAATTTGTAATGTTGAAAATCAGCTGAACTCCTAGATTTTCTCCAGTGCCGCTCAGCAGTACGGGAACATCCGCGTAGGTGTCGTGTCAGAGGAGTATACCAGGGCTGAGGATGAGTGTTTGATTTCCGAGCTATGGTAAGAGGGGCGAGATTGTCAGGGACGGATGTAAGGGTGGAATTATAGTGGCAGATAGATTGGTCAGGGCATGAAAAGGAGGAGACGGATGAGAGGAGAGGTTTGAGGGAATTAGAAAGCTGTTGTTGATCTAATGACATAATGCTTCTGTGAAGTTTGGTTTGAGGAGCAGAAGGAGGGAGAGTTGTAGGGAGAGATGATATGTTGCAAGTAAGAAGATGGTGGTCAGAAAGAGGAAAGGGGGAGTTTGTGAAGTTTGAGAGTGTGCATCGATAGCTAAAGATCAGGTCAAGGGAGTGACCATCTATGTGAGTGGTAGAATCAGCCCATTGTGACAAACCGAAAGAGGAAGTGAGTTGCAGAAGTTGTTTTGCAGAGGAGGCAGTGGGATTGTCAAGAGGGATGTTGAAGTCACCAAGAATGAGGGAAGGGGTGTCTGAGGAAAGGAAATAAGGTAGCCAGGCAGCCAAGTGATCTAGAAATTGAGTTGAGGAGCCAGGAGGACGTATATGACTGCAACACGTATAGAAAGAGGAGAGAATAAGCGAATCATGTGGGTTTTGAATGAGGAAAATGTGAGGGAAGAGATGGGATGTAGTTGTTGAAAGGTGCAACGAGAGGAAAGTAAAATACCTACACCACCTCCTTGTCTATTACCAGACCTAGGAGTGTGGCTGAAGTGGAGATCCCCATGTGACAGAGCAGCAGTTGATGCTGTGTCTAGGGGAGAGAGCCAGGTTTCTGTTATGGCCAGAAGGTTGAGGGAGTGGGAGATAAAGAGGTCATGTATAGAAGTGAGTTTGTTGCAAGCAGAGCAAGACTTTCAAAGTGCACAAGTGAAAGGGGAAGTGACTTTTGATGCAAGAGAAATGTAAGGTTGTCAGAGTTTTGTTTTTTGAGTCTGTGGGATGGTATACATGGATGTGCACAGCTAGGCAGTTGTTGGGGACCAGGATTAGGGGAGATTTCACCAGCAGTTAGTAAAAGCAAGAGGGAGAGTGACATGAGATGAGATACAGATTTGCAGTAGTGAGACTGCTTTTGAGACAAGGTGCAGGGGGGAGAGAGAGTGTTTAGGAATAGGTAAAGTTCATGAGTACAAAAGTAAGGTGAGTTTAAGAGAGATGGGCTAATGAACAGTGCAGGTGGAGAGGGAGAAGGAGTAATTGAATAATGTAGTTTGTTATAGAGACAGAAGGCAGCAAAAAGGAATATGAATATATTAGGCATTTTTACAAAAGAGGGAACCAGTTAAATACATAAGGCACAGTATTACAGTAGCAATTGCGTAAGAAAACAGTAAGGTATATAAAACATAATATTACAAAAGTACCTGTTTTTTTCTTGCCCCTTGCCCAATCCTTGTTTAATCCTTGTTTTAATCTTGTATAATTCTATTGCTAGTGCCTCACTTATAAAATGTTCACTTTGAAAATGTGAACATATGTTGTTATAGCAATGTACATCCCAGTGCTATGCACATCCCAGACTGGTGTGAAATATATGCAGGGAGGGCAGTCAGATGAGTCCACTAAATTTAGCTGATTGCTAATCAAAGAAAATTTGAAAGGCCAATTGGAAAGTTAGATTCTGGTCTGGCCAATCTTTTACTTCCCAGTATACCTTTGCTGGTTTATTGGAGTGCATCTAATGTACACATCACCAGCTAACACCTTGTACCTTGTAAACTTTGTTCTAACTCCTAACTACAGATTTACCTCTACCTTTAAGAATCTGGGATTCCTTCCACGGATGCCATCTCTTAAGCTATCACTGACGTCATCAGACCCAGCTTGTTCCACGCTTCCAGCTCTGTCCACGCAGAACTGCTCTGCCTTCAGTAACCACTGTTTGTAACCAGACACGAACAAAGCACTCCAGCAGCAACACACACTGATCAATCTGCTGGAACCACTCCATTTGCACGGACATTAGACTCACCGCAACGGCTGCTACTAAGACTTCTGAACAGGTTCTGTATACTACATTATTGTTTAACAGTCTTGTTGTATAACTCCCAAGTTACACTACTGGAGACTTAAAGTGTTGTATTGCTGGGTAAAGTTTCTATAACTCTTTCTACACCTGCTCAGCCATAATTCAGTATGAAGTGATTTTAGCAGTGTTTGTGCCTTCCTGTCTTCATATATTCTCAGTGTCTGAATCAGGTTTACTTCCCAAGTCCTACGCCTCATATCTCTAGCCAGTTATACTACTGATATAAACTGGCTACTTAACATAAGGCTTTATCATTACAAATGTATTAGTCCTTGTTTCCTTACTAGCAAACATACAAATTTATTTCAAACATACTAATAATTACTCTAAGGTCAGTTTTACTGAGTATAACGTGGTTAAGAAATTGACACATCAAATCTCTTTACAGGAGTAGAAAGACAAGTGTGTCTTGCCTACAGTCAAGCAAGGTGGTGGGAGTGTCATGGTCTGGGCTGGGTGCTGCTGGCACTGAGAGCTACAGTTCATTGAGGGAACCATGAATGCAAACATGTACTGTGTCATACTGAAGCAGAGCATGATCTCCTTCCTTCGAAAACTGGGCCTCAGGGCAGTATTTCAACATGATAATGACCCCAAACACACCTCCAAGGCGACCACTGCCTTGCTAAAGAAGCTGAGGGTAAAGGTGATGGACTGGCCAAGCATGTCTCCAGACCTAAACCATATTGAGCATCTGTGGGGCATCCTCAAACGGAAGCTGGAGGAGCGCAAGATCTCTAAAATCCACCAGTTCAGTGATGTCGTCATGGAGGGGAAGAGGACTCCAGTGGCAACCTGTGAAGCTCTGATGAACTCCATGCCCAAAAGGGTTAAGGTAGTGCTGGAAAATAATGGTGGCCACACAAAATATTGAAACCTTGGGCCAAATTTGGACATTTCCACTTAGGGGTGTACTCACTTTTGTTGCCAAAAGTTTAGACATTAGTGGCTGTGTGTTGAGTTATTTTGAGGAGACAGCAAATTTGCACTGTTATACAGGCTGTACACTCACTACTTTACAAGGTGTCATTTCTTCAGTGTTGTCACATGAAAAGATAAAATTAAAATATTTACAAAAATGTGAGGGGTGTACTCACTTTTGTGTATATAATTAAAATTATATTTATATTCTGACATTAGTCACTATATATATATATATATATATATATATATATATATATATATACTTATTTAGCATTTGTAGTTTAACAAATAAGCGAGATTGTAAACAAATATTAATTTTATATTATAAGAAAATATGTAACAGCAGGCAAATGAGAACATAAATAATAATGATAAATATATTAAAAAAGAACTAGTGAAATTACTACAGACATGTTTAATATTAATTGATGCAATCATAACTTTATTTTACTACATAAAAATATTTTATGCAAAAGCCAAACTAGTATATGAAGTAAAATTTTGTATATTGGTCAGTTTTTCCTATATGGAAACACAAAAAGAAAAGAAAAAAACGTTCAGCAAATCCCTTAAAAAATGTAAATATAGTGCTTATATTATTTATAAATACATGCATATTTGCTTAAAGCTCATACATTTGCTCTGCTATTAATATCAATATTAAGCACTAGTTTAAACATATAAAATACACTATATAAAGCACAATACATTGTTCCATTTTAACTCAGAGTATAAACATCAGATTCCTACTATAAAAACATTTTTTGCCACATTACTTTTGAAACTAATATTTACTTTTGTGCAGCTTAAAGTAACAAATGCATAAACTAGTTTTATACATGCTGTAAATTGTGGTTCTATTTCAGCATGAATAAAATTCTATATCTGTCAGAGAAATAAATACCCAGAGCCCACCTGGTTCAGTGTCTGACCACAGTTGTTAAATTGTGTAACATCATTTTGTAACTTTTAAAAAGGAATGCAATTTGCATCACAAAAAACTACCACATATCATAGTTTTCTTTTCTTTTTTTAAGGGACATGAAATTTAAAATTGTCTCAATTCAAAGAGAGCATGCAATTTTATAAAACAGAACTATACTAAATTACTTCTATTATCAAATGTACTTCTATCTCTTTGTATCATTTGTTGAAAAGCAGGTAATACTTTTAACAATGTGCAAAAACTACTGCAAACTAGTATTTAAAAGCATTCTTGTATATCTGCTGCCCTATAGAAACATGCACACTGCCTACCTAGGTATTCTCTTCAAAAAAAGAATACCACAAAAGTGAAGGGCTAGTTTACAAGTGGCTATCGTTTGCAAGCAAGCAATAACAGGTTTTTGTTTCCGGTTGCATGCAAGTTAAATTTTGCCCATATTTCAGGTTAAAAGTAAATGTGAACGCATGAGTTCAATCGTGATATACGCTAGAATGATAACGCAACTTCACAGCTTTGGTTAACACTTAAACAAATAAATAAAAAGTTTCACAAAATACATAAAAAATGCATTTAAAAGTGCAGTTACACTAATAACACTATCTAATAAAAAAAAAATTTTTTTAAAAAATTGCAATAAAAAGTTATAAGGGCATATAAGATATGAGATATCAGGTGTGAGAAAAAACAAAACAACCAAGGTGCTTTTGCATAGGGATCAATATGAACACATGTATAAATATATGTATGTATATAATATATATGTATGTATTTCTATACATATGTATAAATATATATATATATATATATTTATATGTGTATTACATATAAATACAGATATTCATATGCATAGAAATACATACATATATCTCATTGCAATCTGTTTTTTGTTGTTGTTCAAAATGAGAGTCTATTAATGTCTTTGAGGGAATAAGATCCTGGTTCGCAACTTCGCAATGTCTTGGTTTTCGCGCGAGGATGCAACCGCGAGAGTGCAAAAGTTTTACCTGTGACCTGTAATATGGGCACAACTGGGTGCACAATGGTAAAAAAAGTTAAGCGCAGATAAAGCACTTGCGGAAACTTACATTTTTGCTCCACTTGTAATCTAGCCCTAAATATTTTCCAAGTGTCATTGGCCCTCTGAGGGAAAAAATAAATCCATTGGCCTGTAGCTGATTGGACATCCTGTTTTTTTTTTTTAAGTTTTTAACTTTATTAAGCAGAATGTAAATATTACAAAATGTAAGAAGACATAAAAATCAAATGGCAAACCACACGTTTAAAAGTTTAAGAAGGCATTAAATACAAAATGTCCATCCAGTCAGCAATGCCACAATTTTGCCTTTTTATTTTGAGTGTTTTGCAGTTAAAATAGTCCACGTATTATCCATATTGAGTTAGATGCAAAAATTTTACTTGCTGTTTTTTTTTTGTTTGTTTTTTAACAGCCTGTTTCCAAAGCTGAAGATACAACCCTTTGTTTAACAAAGTTGATA
This sequence comes from Bombina bombina, assembly GCF_027579735.1. NCBI lineage: Eukaryota > Metazoa > Chordata > Amphibia > Anura > Bombinatoridae > Bombina > Bombina bombina. Next base: position 155,812,554 of record NC_069503.1, read on the forward strand.
TGATCCCTGCAGTAAGGTTAATAAGACCCCTGTACAGTAAAGTTAATGTAACCCTTATGTTTTAGTAAGGTCGATATCACCCTTGTACTTTAGTAAGGTCGATATGACCCTTGTACTTTAGTAAGGTCGATATAACCCTTGTACTTTAGTAAGATTGATATGACCCCTGTAGTTTAATAAGGTTGAAATGACCCCTGTACTTTAGTAAGGTCGATATGACCCCTGTACTTTAGTAAGGTCGATATGACCCCTGTACTTTAGTAAGGTCACTATGACCCCTGTACTTTAGTAAGGTTGATATGACCCCTGTACTTTAGTAAGGATGATATGGCAGAGGTGCCTGATGCTGTCCCCACTGTCAGGTTAGACAGTAGGAGCCGCAACCAGAGGATAGAAGGCACCTGCCTTCATATCGTAAGGGAGCACAGATCATGCTCCCTTACCATATGAAGCCAGAAGGGAGAGGGAGGGATGGGGCCCTACACTAAGGTCGCTAACTGGTTGCCAGTAAAAAACACAGTGGTGGACAGTGGTTGGTGGGAAGGTAAGAAAGCTGTTAGGAGGATCATGGAGGTGGGAGGATGAGAACGGATCCCTGTACTACCAAAATGTAAAAATACATATATATTTAAAAAAGCCCTAAACTGAATGCTGGCATGCTGTTTGCCAGTACCTAAGATTGTGGTGACTAGTGGGGAGGAGGAGGGAAGAGAGCTGCTTGGAGGTATCAGGGGATGGCAAGTGTCAGGTGGGATGGTAATCTCTAAACTACAGCAAAAATTCACCTTACAAACTACCTGATTAACCCCTTCATTGCCAGGAGTTTCAAATGTGTGGTGTACAGCTGTAATTAGCGGCCTTCTAATTGACAAAAATTAATGGCAATGCCATGCAGGTCTGCTGTTTCTACAGAGGGGACCCCCAGAGAAGCTGCAGTATTTGTGTGTAAATAATTTAATTGTGAAAAGTTAACAATTTTTTTATATGATCGTATTTGATGGCCAAATAGTAGCATAGGGGCCACTATGGCAAAATCACATTCCCCCATAGACTTCAAGGGAGCCGAAAAAGTTGGAAAAAACACCCATAAGTTGCGCTCTTCTTTGTTTTATTTATAGAACCAACCTCCAAGCCCAATCCTTTGGAAGAAGAGTCGACTTGTGAATCCAGCAATATTTGTGAATATTTGTGAAAACAGCATATATTTTTTCTTTATTATTTATTATTCTTAATCTTGATAATTACCACATTTTTTCAAAAATGTATTATTGTGGTCATCCTACCTTATCTTCACCACGCCGGGTATCACTGATCGGTCCAGGCTCCGAAGTCTTCATCCAAGCCCAAACGGGGGCTGAAGATGTCCATGATCCGGCTGAAGTCTTGGCCCAAGCGGGGGCTGAAGATGTCCATGATCCGGCTGAAGTCTTGATCCAAGCGGGAGCTGAAGAGGTCCATGATCCGGATGAAGTCTTCTATCAAGCGGCATCTTCAATCTTCTTTCTTCCGGACAACTTCCCGACGAATGACGGTTCCTTTAAGGGTTGTCATCCAAGATGGCGTCCCTCGAATTCCGATTGGCTGATAGGATTCTATCAGCCAATCGGAATTAAGGTAGGAAAATTCTGATTGGCTGATAGAATTCGTCGGGAAGTCGTCGGTGAAGAAAGATGTTCCGCGTCGGCGGGATGAAGATGGATCCGGAAGAAAGAAGATTGAAGATGCCGCTTGATAGAAGACTTCATCCGGATCATGGACCTCTTCAGCTCCCGCTTGGATCAAGACTTCAGCCGGATCATGGACATCTTCAGCCCCCGCTTGGGCCAAGACTTCAGCCGTATCATGGACATCTTCAGCCCCCGCTTGGGCTTGGATGAAGACTTCGGAGCCTGGACTGATCGGTGATACCCGGCGTGGTGAAGATAAGGTAGGATGATCTTCAGGGGCTTAGTGTTAGGTTTATTTAAGGGGGGTTTGGGTTAGATTAGGGGTATGTGGGTGGTGGGTTGTAATGTTGGGTGGGTGTTGTATGTTTTTTTTTACAGGCAAAATAGCTGTTTTCTTTGGAGCATGCCCCGCAAAAGGCCCTTTTAAGGGCTG